>NC_080179.1:25426305-25726305 GCF_950295315.1 Erinaceus europaeus | reverse complement strand
TGGCTTTTGTAACTGCTTCCTCGCTGGACATGATAGGTCAATCCATACTCCCAGCCTGTCCCTGTCTTTCCCTTGTGGGGAAAAGCTCTGGAGTGGTGGGGTTCCAGGATACATTGGTGAGGTCGTCTGCCCAAGGAAGGCAGTCTGGCATCATAGTAACGTATACAATTTTGTGGCTGAAAGCGGTAAGATATAAAGCAGAACAAACTGATAATCAGGAAGCTAAAGGCAGCAATATAACAGCTGAGATTTGGGGTCTCCATTTTGGAAACACTTAGTAGGTCTATTTTAGGTATACTTAAAGGGGCCCATAATTTTACTAATTTTTGCTTGAGCCTGACAGCTAACATGCCCGATAATAACATGTATTATCTGGGGAGATGGTGTCAGAGTTGGAAATAGGACTAGAAAACTGGATCAGGGAAGAGAGTAACATCCAAATATGAGGAAAGTATATAAATACCATTAACTGAAAACCCCATCATTTTCGTCTGGGGTCCATATTCAGCACAGGAGCCTATGTAACCTCTGCATCCCTGTAGGTCTGAGCTTGCATCCTGTGGTCATAGCTAGGAACATTCTAGGCTGCACTAATTTCTCTTCCTCAAGTGGTAGAGTATTTTGGCCTAGACTTCCTTCAGAGAAGGGGTGGTAGTCCCTACCATTGTTGATCCACATTGAGGGCAAGGTCCTATAGGGGCCCACAAAGGGGTCTATTATGTTGTTCCTGATGGAGATGACTAGTATCAATGTTAATTCTAAGGACCATAATTTAGCAAGAAGCCACTTGACATGAGATCAGTTTTTAAATTTGATTTTTATTTTTATATCCATTTATTTATTTATTTATTTATTTATTTTTTACTAGAGCTCTGCTCAGCTCTGGCTTTATGGTGGTAGTAAGGATTAAGCCTGGAATCTTGGAGCTTCAAGTAGGAAAATCATTAGCATAACCATTATGATATCTGCCCAGGCAGAATTTGAAAAACAAGATCAGAAGAGAAAACACAAGTAGAACCTGAACTGGAATTGGCCTATAGCACTAAAGTAAAAGACTCTGGGGTGGGGGAGGGAGTTCAGGTCCTGGAAAAGGATGACAGAGGACCTAGTGGGGGTTGTATTATTCTGTGGAAAACTGAGAAATGTTATGCATGTACAAATTATTGTATTTACTGTTGACTGTAAAACATTAATCCCCCAATAAAGAAATGAAAAAAAAAAAAAAGAAAAGAAAGAAAGCATGCTCTCTACCTACTGAGTGACCAATTTAGCCCCCATCTTGAAATACTAAAATACTCTAAGCCCTTTGGCATATATTGATTAATGTTCATGTATTTCTGTTGAACATGAGTCTTTCATTACATGAATAGCATAGGACTGGCCTGTAGAAATAATTCCTTCCTGAGTTTTTCATTTTATCTATCAAGACGGTAGGCCATAGAGAAGAATTCTCAGTATTAATTTTTAAGTAAGAAACAGAGCATTTGCTTGTGTAGAATAACATACAGGAGCTATGATTTTGCGTTAAGTATTAGATATAGTCAATGAAATTCCAGATGAAAGAAGAGCAGAGCTTAAGGAGACATTAGAAGAAAGTGAAAAAAGCAAGGAAATAAGTGAGTTGTTCAGGACTCTCCACTCTAGATCTGTCCTTGATTGTCCATGAGCTTGGCTTTGTTTTACTATCATGGTCTCCTTGAATTTCTGTGAGTTTTCTGTCAGGGTCAAAAGTGTATTTTAGTGGTTGAGGGTGATGCACCTGGTAAAACACATACATCATTATGTGTTTGAACCTGGGTTCAAGTTACTGGTTCACACCTACAGGGTGGAGTAGTGCATAGGTGTCTCTGTCTCTCTGTCTCTTTTCTCTGTCTCTCTACCTCAAAAACAGAAAGAACAAGCCAAGCCCCAGCAATGACCCTAATGACAAAAACAAAGAGAACCCACAAAAATGCATTTTAGCTTATTTGCTAGTAAGCGTTGATGCAATTAGTTGCTGTCATATTGTAGCTATATTACAATATACTCAATAAAGAAAACTAACAGTTTCCTAAACAGGATTGGTGACTGTATTGACAAAGGTTTTCATTTTCCTTTTCAATCCCAGGTTAAACTAGCCAAAGGAAATCAATATTTGTCATCAGTCACTACTTAGGCCATACTAGTTGTTATTCTGTGAGCATATATGGCAGAAAGATTCTAGAAAGGTTTACAAAAGTCATAGAAATAGTTGCTTTATTTTTCAGATTCCTTTCTTATAGATCACAAGATTTATACTTAACCATTAAATTGTGCACACTGGGAGATGGCACAATGAAGAAAGTGTTAGACCCCCAAAATGTGAGGTTCCAAGTTTGATCCTGGGCAATACATATGCCTGCGTGATGCTTTGTCTCTGTCTTTCTCTTGTGAGTTAGTGAGTGAGTGAATCGTTGAAAAAACTGGTTTGCCCAATATGAGATCTGAATCAGGAAGAGCCCTAAGTGAACTCTCCCATGCTGCCCAGTGAAGTCCCCCAAGACTAAGTGAAATGGGAGACCCTAGGTTTTCCATTATAAATTTCTGTATTCAGAAACCTTTACACAGTTTATGGAGAGAAACAAGTAGAGCACCAGTCCTCAGGCCTCATCTATGCTCCCTGTCATGGCTTCTGGTGTGAGCATTGTGATCACTTTTATCTCTTTATAATTTATTAATTTTTTTTACTATCTTTATTTATTTATTGGATAGAGATAGCCAGATATTGAGAGGAAGTGGGGCATAGAGAGAAAAAGAGACAGAAACCCGCAGCCCTGCTTCACTGTTCATGAAGCTCCCCCCCTGCAGGTGGGCACAGGGGGCTTGAACCTGAGTCCTTAAGCACTGTAACATGTGTGCTCAACCAGGTGCATCACCACCTGGCCCCTCTATAATCTATTGCTTAATATGATAACTGTAAGCCTTTTTTTTTTTTTTTGGTTATAGACAAGAGAGAGAGAAGGAGAGAAAGACCATTCACTGAAGCTTGATAATTGTAGTTCTTAATGACTCGTGGTTTTCTCTCTGTATCAACAACAGTTGGCATAGTGCTTGATACTTATTTGATCCTTGAATTTTTTTTTCACTGACTGGATAAGTAAATAAATAATTTTTTAAAAAGTTTTTATTATCTTTATTTACTTATTGGGCAGATAGCCAAAAACTGAAAGGGAAGGGCTAGAGAGGAAGAGAGACAGAGAGACACTTGCAGACCTGCTTCACCACTTGTAAACCGACTCCGCTGCAGGTGGGAAGCCTGGGGCTCAAACCGGGATCCTTAAGCATGTTCTTGCGCTTTGTGCCATGTGCACTTAACCCGCTGCGTTACCGCATAACTCCCAAGAATTTTTATCTGTACACATTCTTCATGTTTTGACTCCCTGTGTTGCTTTACTTTACTGTTATTCTGTTTTTGACCTGCACACATTGATCCATTAGTTAACTTTAAATTATATATGTACTTAGTTCATATTTATATTAATATATAATATAAATGTTAAAGAATGTGTAATAAAATGCTGTAGTCTCAGAGGTGAGCAGTACTCATGCCTCTCAAACTCTCCCATGAAAACAAATAAGAAAGTAAAATATTTAAAACAAGAAAATACAGCAATATACCTTTCATCAATCGTACCAATGCTATATACATAAAGCATATTCAATGAGTCTTCATCCTCCTGATAATGTTTTTCAGGAGCAACTGATTAAAAATAAACATTAAAGTTTGAGAACTGCTGTTGTATTTGTAAATATTTATTAATCTACTCATTTATGAGAGAGAATCAGATCATCTCTCTGGGGGATTAGGCTCAGTCTTGCTGTGGAACACAAACATAGTGACTTAAAAAAAAATGCCTGTTTTGGAACCCAGATGAGATGAAATTGATGGGTTTTACAGTCAACAATATTTATACACCTCTCCCATATTTGAAAGCTACCCTCTTCCCTGATGCAGCTTTCTTGCCCTTTTTTCAGCCATGACATCATCTCCCCAGACAATAACTTGATATATACTTGTTACTGGAGTGTGAGGTGACTCTCTGGCAAAGTATTGCCACTTGACAAGGGTGAGAAGATGCTCTGATAAGACTTGTATACTACTGTTCACACAACCAGACTTCTAGAGACTTCCTAGAGAGCCCCAACATACTTTCTGGAATTTGAGTTGAACTTTGACAAATCAAGGTCATATGACAATGGAGAGAGCATATCCTAGTACTGCCTGTTTTGTGGTGCCAATCATCAAAATAAGGGCATCCTCAAAAGACAGAATTTGTGTCATGCCCCTAGTTTTCTGTACTACTGCTAATTCATTCAATGCCTTAAAATGTTATAAAATGCTTTGGTCCCTGGCTGCTAGTATATAGCAAATTTGTTTAATTACACTCTCAGTTACGATTTAGAATATGCTTTTTGTTTTGCTTTGGCTATAATGCACTTAATACATACTAACTGAAGAGGGAGGATGTGGAAACTAACAGTTATTAAGAAAGCGCCTTAAGTGTCCATGCTAACAGACTGTTGGTCTTCTACAGTGAGAAAACTTTGGTTTAGAATAATTAGGGAATTCAGTGAAGACATATTTGCAAAATGGTAAAACCATATTTTCAAGTAACTGACTTCATTGTATCAATGATTCTTAGCGAATCCTGGAGTTCTACTTAAAATTTAAATAATATCTCCAGGGATTCTTAATCATTAGCTTAAATAAACCAGTCCTGCTGTAGTATCTGGAAGCCAGTTTCAGTGGTAATAGTGCAGATTGTTATTTTTCTCCTAAATTGTTTCTAAGTTCTCAGATCTTAAAATTCATATTAATAGATGTGTTTTTATTTGGGTGACCTAGATTTTACAAATTCTAGTGAGAGTAATTCTACCTCCTTCACAATCCAAACAGCAATGTATTGAACTCCATAATCTTTGGAATAAATGTTTCATCATCTATTCTACAACATAAGCTACTTTCTTCTTCTTCTCCTCCTCCCCCTCCTCCTCCCCCTTCTCCTCCTCCCCCTTCTCCTCCCCCTCCTCCTCCCCCTCCTCCCCCTTCTCCTCCTCCCCCTCCTCCTCCCCCTCTTCCCCCTTCTCCTCCTCCCCCTCCTCCTCCCCCCCTCCTCCCCCTCCTCCTCCTCCTCCTCCTTCTTCTTTTTGCCTCCATAGTTATAGCTGGGGCTTGGTGCCTGCACTACAAATCCACTGCTCCTGGCAGCCATTTTTTTTTTCTTTCCATTTTTGTTGCTGGATAGGACAGAGAGAAATTAAACGGTGATGGGCGGGGAGATATAGAGGAGGAGAGAAAAATAGATACCTGAAAACCTGCTTCACAGCTTGTGAAGTGACCCCTTGCAGGTGGGGAGCCAGAGGATCAAACCGGGATCCTTGCTCAGGTTGCTTTGTACCATGTGCGCTTAACCCGTGCACTACCGCCTGACCCTTTAGACTACTTTCTTTAACTGCAAGACCTTCTGTGACTACATTCTTGATAAAAATCAATGTCCAGATCTCTCAAGTCACAAATTGTCCTTCTTTGGGTATTTTCTTTGATTCTTTGTTCCCATGTCTTACTTTCCTTTCATGAGCCTAAGAGCATTTCATCTATTGTCACTTTTAGTTTCATCTATCTCTAACTTCAACAGTCGGTCTCTACTATTACCTCAGTAATCAGACTTCATTATTACTCTAGGTTTTTGTCAGCTAATATCTTGTAATAAGTCTAAGCCCATAATTACATTTCAGCTTCACAGGATGTGTCCTTGCAGTAAGGAAGCAGGGGGGAAGGAAAATAAACGTACATGTGGATGGTTGTTATTTAGTTCACTGGTACTGTGGTGTCCGTGATTCTGTGGGAGGTTACAACGTAGTGTGTTTGGACACTAGTGTCAAAGTAATAGTATCATAGAGTCAATCACTGAATATTTTATTTAGCAAAATTTGTTTAATAATAACAAATGTTTAAGTTCTTGATAGAGTCATATAAATTCAAAACTCTTACTTTTAAAAAGATGATTTCCATTTACAGAAAGTACCCAATGTTCTTAGTAGTTTAGACTTTAAAATAGTAAATTATATTTTCACCTTTACATTCTTTATGTCATTTACCAACTTACATCACAAGTCAACATAAAAATGCCCATGTTCAGCAGGGAAGCAATGACAGAAGCCAGACCTTCCACTTTCTGCATCCCACAGTGACCCTGGGTGCATACTCCCAGAGGGTTAAAGAAAAGGAAAGCTATCAGGGGAGGAGATGGGATACGGAGTTCTGGTGTTGGGAACTGTGTGGAGTTGTATGTCTCTTGTCCTATGGTTTTTGTCAGTGTTCCCTTTTTAAAAATAAAAAAAATAAAAATTTGTACTTAATTTTATTTTCTCAGGGCCAGGAAGTGGCATACCTCCTTAA
Organism: Erinaceus europaeus; assembly: GCF_950295315.1. Lineage (NCBI taxonomy): Eukaryota > Metazoa > Chordata > Mammalia > Eulipotyphla > Erinaceidae > Erinaceus > Erinaceus europaeus. The sequence continues at coordinate 25,719,887 of NC_080179.1, read as the reverse complement.
GTGCACACATTAGAGTGAGCAAGGGCCTGGGTTCAAGCTCCTGGTCCCCACCTACAGGGGAAAAGCTTCAGAAATGGTGAAGCAGGGCTGCAGATGTCTCTCTGTCTCTTTCCCTCTCTACCTCTCCCTTCCTTCTCAATTTCTCTCTGTCTCTGTCCAATAAGATTTTTTTTTCTCTTATATTTAAAGATGAAGTCTTTTTTGTCTTTGGAGTCACTAGGTTTAAATGAAAGTATTAAATTGTCATTTTGAGTAATTTAATTCAAAATTTCTCTTGTCTTTGACAGACATGTTGGTTGTAACTATTTTCAAATTAAGGAGAATATTAAGAAAATGATACTGTTTTATAAGCTTGTCAGAAGGAATTACTGTACATAGACCAAGTAATAGTATACTTTTCCTTTTTTTTTTTTTTGTGACTAAAAAAACATACCTTTCTTATGGACCATGAGGTAGAATTCTAAAATTTCTAATAAATATGCAACACACATAGTAATCTCTTATGTAAATGAAATTATATAAAATTCTCACTGCTAGCAGTGTTGTCTAGCCATGTGCTCTCAAAGAAGCATTGCTTTCACTTGGACTAGCTGGGTAGGACAAATTTAATCATGAACATTCTTAATAGCTGTTTTTTTTCCTCAGTCATTTTCCCCTCCTACCTATCATTGCAGACGTCTGAATGGGAGTAGCTTCTTAATCTGTCTCACAATTTAGTTTCTCCTGCATGATCCTATTGTCTGTTGCCATGGAAGTAATTGTAACATCAAAATTTTAGTACTATACCCAGAATACACTACTGTGAAATTAGACTGGTGATGAATCTTTTTCTTTTCTCTTTTTTTCTTTCAATTTCTTATCTCTATCTCTTTGGAAAGTGTTTATTGTGCTTTGGCACGTACTTCCCACCCTTTCTCTGTGTCTATACAGCTATCTGTCCAATCAGACAATTTAATCTGTTTTAGGTGACTTTGTGCAAGATTCTTAAAGTGAACAAATCTACACAACATTTTGCCTTAACTTCCTATTAGTTAAGGAAATATTTCCAGTGGTTTCCTATAAGTAATAAACATATGGCAGATAATATTTTTTAATTATCATTATTTATTCATTGGATAGAGACAGCCAGAAATAGAGGGTGAAGAGGGTTGTAGAGAGAAATAGAAACAGAAAGATACCTGTAACACTGCTTCATCACTTGTAAAGCTTTCCCCCTGAAGGTGGGGGACTGGGGGCTTGAACCCAGGTCCTTGCACATTGTATATATGTACTCAACCAGGTGTGCCACCATCTGGTCCCCATGGCATATAATAATTGAAAAAAAATTATTAATGGCTCTCTGCTTTAGAAGCTTATCTGCAATTCTTTTACGATCTACAGAAGTCCCTTGAAGATTAGAGTGTATTCAACAAGCTAATAGATAGACTAGGCAACCCAGTGGTGTTATAGGCTAGAGACTGCCTAGCTTTCAAAGGTAACCCTGCAAACAAATCATGACTTTGTATTTTGTCAGTAACTTTAGGGAGCATGGTGAATTAAGTAGTTAGTAATCCACTATCTCCCCACTTCCCACCAATAAGTAAATTCTTGATAATGGTTATTCATACATATACTCTTTTGTCAAACTAAAATGAATATCCTTTAGAGCAGAGATGGAAAACTTACTTTTTTTTGTTGTTGTTAAATGTATTTGCTAAAGCAACACCACAAGGGGCATAAGTGTATCTGGATGACTCCTAGCTGCAACCTTGCAGGCCTTCACCATCAGCAAATGATTGGTATATCTGGAGACAGAAGAGGTTTTTACATAAAATTGACTAACCACATAGCTCTGGAAGTGACTTTTTTAAAAAAACATATTTATTTATTTATTTATTTATTCCCTTTTGTTGCCCTTGTTGTAGTTGTAGTTGTCGTTGGATAGGACAGAGAGAACTGGAGAGAGGAATGGAGATAGAAAGATAGACACCTGCAGACCTGCTTCACCGCCTGTGAAGTGACTCCTCTGCAGGTGGGGAGCTGGGGGCACGAACCGGGATCCTTAGGCTGGTCCTTGGGCTTGCACCACCTGCGTTTAACTCGCTGCGCTACAGCCCAACTCCCAGAAGTCACTTTTCCCCCCCTTTTGTTGCCTTTGTTGTTTTATTGTTGTAGTTATTATTGTTGTTGTTGTTGGATAGGACAGAGAGAAGTGGAGAGAGGATGGGAAGACAGAAAGGGGGAGAGAAGATAGACACCTGCAGACCTGCTTCACTGCCTGTGAAGCAACTCCCCTGCAGGTGGGGAGCCAGGGGCTCAAATCGGGATCCTTAGGCAGGTCCTTGAGCTTCGTGCCACGTGGCCAAGTGGCTGACTCTCTGGAATTGACTTTAACCCTCCTTTCCCTTCTGTTCAATAGATTCTCTAAATTCCTTCTCCTCTAAATAAATATTTTTTTTAGCCCTGTGACTATACAGGTTTTTGTTTTGTTTTGTTTTTAACCACAGTACTGCTCTGGCTTATGGCGATGCCGGGGATTGAACCTGGAATTTAGGAGCCTCAGGCATGAGAGTCACTATGTATAACCATTATGCTATCTACCCCTGCCCACTATACACATTTTCTAACTTCAGCTACTCATCTGAGCCACTACTTCTTCTCAATATTTTCTGTACTTAATGTAAGATTTCTCTTATCTCCCATCAAATATTTTCTCTTCTACCTTATTTTTTAAAAATACTTAGCTTGTTTTATTTTAAAGAGAGAAAGAAACACAGTGAGAAAGATGCAGAAAGAGAGTAGAGCACTGCTCAACTCTGGTTTATGGTGGTTCCGGGGACTGAATCTGGGACTTTGTATTCTCAAGCATGAAACTCGTTTTGCATAACAAGTATGCTGTTTCCTTATGTTTCTTTATGGAAAAATCAGCTGAGAGATTCTGTTGAAATTTAAATCTTTCATGCTACTACATAGAACCTGAAGAGACCATCTTGTCATGGACAGCAATAGCCTAATTCTTCTGAAAGTTCTACATAATCTATTATGCAGAATCCTGATCCTAACCCCTGATATTTACCTAACCTTCTCGTGTACTGCAACCCACCCAAGACCATGACACACATCATTTCTTTTGAACTGCCTTACTCTTTCTCCAGATGTCAAAAACCACTTGCTTTCACACTCCCCTCCTTATCTCTATGCCATTTTCTTAATGTGGCATTAACTTAGCACTCAGTTAAAAAGGTTATGTCTCTATCCATCAGCCTAGCCTTGTGGACACTATGCCATGTAACTGCTCACTTTTCTCTATAACATTTATCACCATATAGGGTATATTTAATCTACTTCTCTGTTTACTTTTTGCCACCTTCCCCTATTCCAACATCCAGTAAAGGAGTACCATAGATGGATTGTGTTTCTGTGTAGTGACTTTCTCATTCCCCAGCATCTAATATAGTTACTAATATATACTAGTTTAATAGATGCTTACTGAATAAATAACAAATGCACCCTAAGCAAGAGAAAGACAAATATTTTTTTTCATACAATGGTATAAATTACTGATAAAAAAATCCTATGGTTTTATCAATGTTTCCCTTTTATAAATAATTTTTTTTTTTAAAATAGCAATCGGTTTTCAGGGTCAAGGCTTTAATGACACAGTATGGTAGGGATAGGTATGCCAAAATTATATGCCAGTTGAAGATACTGGAAAGCAAAAAATTTCAAAAACAAAGGAAGCTAATTATCAGGAGACCTGGAATAATTCTGCCATAAACATAAATACCAAAATTTAGAGAGACCATGAGGTCAGTCAGAGGCACCAAGATAGTGACTAGTCCCAAGGACTTACTGTACCCTGAGAGGTGATGCAGAGAGTACAGTGACTTGAGAAGATGCAGTCCAGAGTTTAATCCCTGGCATTGCTTGTGTCTTAGTCGTGCTCTCACTGTCTGTCTCTCTTTCTCCTTTCTTCTGTTCATTAATAAATAGATAAATAAATGAGTTATTTCTGAGAAAGAAAAAAAGATTATAAAATTATTGCTTTTTTTTTTTTTTAAACAAAGCCACTCTAGTGAAATTTGTTTTTCACTGCCTTCCGGGAAGGCATGATCTGCTATGCTGAGGTTTGATAGCTTTAAATGTCACCTTTTTCCTGCTTGCACATATTGAACCTTTATCTTATAAAAAATGCTTGTTTCCTCCAACTGATAAATCTCTAGCCAAGGTATTTTCAAGTATTATGTGTGCCTAGGTGGGAAAATGCATTATTTCCCTACTCTACTAACCTCTGTAATTCACAGATCTGAACAATTCTTTGTTCAGTCCCATGTGGATTTTAACTTGCAGTGTATTCTACAGATTGCTATTTAACTTCAGAAATGAAGTTCGTAAAGAAAGGATAGGCTGGGAAGTATGAAACATACATGAAAAGGATCACTTCTGATTGGAAATATTTTAAAGTAGATTATATTGGAAAGGGACGGTGGTCAAATAATCTGAGCCTGAGTTGTAGCTTCCCACTTTGGCTTGAACGTGCATCTTTCTTGATACCATTGTTTCTGTAACAGTAGACAAAATAGAATCAGGCAAATAACAGTAATAAAAACGAAGAGAAAGACAACCACATGATTTTATTGTGTGTGATTCTCCTTACTTGCTGAGGTGAACTGCCACTGTAGGAATTTAAGTTTGCAACTGCTGGTCATTGAACAGTTTCTCTTTAGCTGTTAATAGATTTTTATTCTCAGAGCTCAATTACTTATTTAAATTAGCATTAGTAAAATTAAAAAAACAAAACAAAACAACATCAGGCTACCCCTGATCTGTTTTCACTATCTACAATGATGTAGAGAATGAAGAAAATCAAATCAATATTCTCACCAGTACAAGATTTAGAGATTGTGGTTTACCATGTATAAAGATCTATTCAGCTAGCCTCCTTGTCACAAGACTCAAGTATTCCCTGTAGCTCTGTTGAATTGGCTGGAAACATGATAAGGCATCTAAATTCTGCAGGTATAGCCATTCCTAGCAACCAATTTCATTTTTGATGGACAAAGAGCCCTAGGAAAGTAGAAGCCTTTGTACCTGAGAATAAAGAAATCCCAAGCAAGATAGACATGCCCTAATCAGTATGCTCTGGGTATGACAGCATGCAAGTGAGTGATCTATTTTGTTCTGAACTCTGGCTCTGTCAATGACAGTACAAGACTTACTAGAACAAATCAAATAAATGTATTTGACTTCTGTTTCAGTGTTTCAGAAACACTGCTCTGTGTTTCCTTATGAAGTATTCTCACTCTCTGTTCTTAATTCTAATTCCAATTTTATTTTATTTTATTTTTCTACCAGGATTATTGCTGGGATCGAGTAGCCAGCACAGTGACTTCACCATTTCTGGTGACTGTTTTTTGTTTTATTTTTCCCTCAACTCCCACTTTTCTTCTTCTTTTTTAATGATTAAAAACAGGCAGAAGTAGAGAGGAACACAGAGAGAGACACCCACAGCACTGTTCCACTCCTCTTGCATGTGGGGACATGGGCTAGAACCCAGTACTTTGCTTATGATAATGTGTGTTCTCTACTGAGTATGTCACCACCCAAGCCCTTTTTTTTTTAAAAGTTTTTTTTATTATCTTTACTTATTGGATGGAAGTAGCAAGAAATCAAGAAGGGAGGGGTGATAGAGAGGGAAAGTGACAGACGCCTGCAACCCTGCTTCACCACTCACAAAGCTTTCTCCCTGCAGGTGGGGACCAGGGGCTCGAACCTGGGTTCTCGCTCATGTGCTCTCAACCAGAGTGCCACCACCCGGCCCCTTGATACTTTCTTATAAGGTCATATTATCAGAATAATCATACTGAACCAGTGTAGAATTATTTTCAGTGTTTTCCAACACTGGAAAGAATAATTTCTGTGTGGGCATGATTAATGTTGTAGAAAAAGTTGCAACATGCTACAAATGATTTGGAGACCTTGACTATGCAGTCTCTGGTCAAATGTTTTAATGCCTTATTATCCTCCTTCCTGGTATAGGTCCATTTGACAGTGTGCAGCTATGAGTGGAATTTTAAAGGGGAACTTTAAAGAAATTGATAGCTCCTCACCCTATTCCTCTGTGCAGGAATCAGATGATGAAATTTTTAGCTGTGACAGTGCTGACAGTGTTGATAGTGTCAATTCATGCACTTCTAATCACTTCACTGGTGAGTATCTGAAGCTCTCTTTCAAACTGTACTCTAATTGTGTTGCATGGTTGATTTTTGCTATTTATTCCTATCTTTCCTACTGGCTCATATATGCTGCCAAGGTTTTCATCTTACTAGGCTTAATTGAAAAGCATGATGTCATTTGGGTTCATTAATTCTCAGTCATCAACTCCTCTGTTCACTCTTTTTACTGTTGCTAGAACTTCACTGTTCCCGGATGACTTCCTCAGATATATAGAGAGGTAGAGAGATTGAGAGACAATGAAAGAGACCACAGCATCAGAAGCTTCCTTCAGGCGGTGGGGGCTGAGCTCAAACCTGGGTCACACACATGGCAGAGCAGCTCACTAACCAACTGAGCTATTTTCTCAGCCTTCCTGTTCATTTGATGGAATAAGTGTGAGAGTCAGATATGAGTTCAGTCAAAAATAAGTAGATAGCAATTGAAAATTGTTTCACACAAAGCAGAACTTGGTGTGGGTTTGGTGTATTGCACCAAAGTAAAGGACTCTGGGGCGTGGGGAAGGGAGCTTTTCGGTCTTTGGTGCATGATGGTCCCTGAGGAGGACCTAGACTGGGGTGAGGGTGTTTCTATAAAACTGAGAAATTTTACACATGTACCAACAACTGTATTTATTATAAACTGTTAGTCCCCCTAATAAAAATTTTTAAAAAATTAAAAAAGAAAAGAAAAATATTTCCGGCTAGCTCTTATTGTGTGTGTGATCCAGGTTCAAGCCCTGCCCCAACCACATTGGAGAAAGCTTTAGTGTTTTTTTTTTTTTCCACTCTCTATGCCTTTGTCTCTCTGTCTGAAAAGATATCTCAGAGAGCAGTGAAGCCTTGGATATGCCACACACAGAAAATAAAATTCATAAAAGCAATCTTTTAAAAATAACCTTGAAAGGCTAGAGCAGTAGTGGCTTACTGGGTAGGACACATGCTTTACTATTTGAACAGTCCATGTTTGAGTTCTAGGACCACACAGGAATTTCTGTGGCACAGAAGGAAGTTCCACCGTTCTTCTTTCTTTCACCTATCTTCCTATATGAATGCAAAAAGGAATACACGGTGGTGAAATCATGTATACACAAGGCCCTGGTTCTGCTAAAATTAAAAAAAAATTGATAAAATAAAATTCATGGCAAACTTCATATGCAGTGGCTCTGTATCTCGGTAAAAAAAAAGAAAAGAAACACTTAAGGAAAGGAAGGAAATACCAGCTGTTTTGAAAAGAAGATCCTCTGGTTACACATAAAGGTTATGGACAGCCATTGTATTTGGGAAGCATAGTCTGGTGTGAGATATTTTCATTAGAATTCCTTACTTGAGTGAATGGCTTGATTTTAAACAACTCTTTTTTATACATCTTTTGATAAAGAAAGTTGTATATGTTTAACATATACAACATGACAGATATCACTGCTAATATATATAATACATAGCATTACATGTAGTGAAATATCTTTAAGTTATACCTCATGATTTATGTGTAATCTCAAATTAATATCGCCTCATGTTCACCTTACTTTTTGTTAGGGAGGGTTCTGGTGAGAACACTTGAGATCTATTGTCTTGGAAAATTTTGAGTAATAGCATTTCTTTCCCCTCTTCCTCCCTTCCATCTTTCCCAGTGCCCTGTTCAGCTCTGGCTTAGGGTGGTGCTGAGAACTGAACCTGGGACTTCAGAGTTTTAGGCATAGATGTTGTTTGCATAATGACCATTATGCTATCTCCTCAGCCCTACATTCTTTTCTGAATCTCAGACAATTCTTGAAAACTGGAAATAATGAGTCTACTGGATCTCCCTGTCCTTAGAAAATCAAGAATACACACTCAAACTCAAGATCCTTCACTAATCACCTTTACTATTATCCCTGGAGGGCTATTTTCCAATCCCTGGGTCAAAGAAGGGGTTCTCTAGTGATTTTCAACATTTCTCCTTTAACCATTGCAAAAAAATCATTAATTTCAACTTTCTTTGAAATATCAATTCATGTATCGCATGATAGTATCTTTTACACCTCTGTATTTTTGAGTAAGGCCAGGGTACCGCTCTATCATATGCATTGCCAAGAATCAAACCCAGCCACCTAAACCAAACCTCCAGTGTATTTGCAACCTTCCTGGTGTCTACCAAAGTTACAAATTGATTCTTTGCTGGAAAAATCAATTTAGGACTTATCTAGCCAAGACACTTATTGATTTCTATAACTTGTGACTTCACAAAGTATTCATTTAGAGATCATCATGTCTTAGAATTGTGGCACACATTCTTTTCAGATGAAAGTAACATACTGGTGGTCTAGAGAGTTTGTGAAATTATAGATCAGACAGTTACTATTTTTATGAAAAAAGTGATTTTATTTTGTTTGTATCTTAAAAACGACCAGAGCAAGTCTCCAATGATGCTGCTTTATTTCACTGTTGACTTTTATTTGGTGCCTCTGATCAAACCATACATGCTCATCCATGCCAGCCATGTGCTGCTCTACTATTGAGTTACCTCACTAGCTCAAGGTAGCGGTTTTAGTTCGATAAAATGATTTACTTGGGTGGGGGTGGTTAGCATAATGGCTATGCAAAGAGACTCTCATCCCTGAGGCTCTGAAGTCCTAGGTTCAATCCCCCCCAACACCACAATAAGCCAGAGTTGTGCAATGCTCTGGTGTTTCTCTTTGTCTTTCTTCCTCTGCATCTCCCTCAAAAATAAAATAAATAGGGGGCTGGGTGGTGTCGCACCTGGTTAGTGCACATGTTATATGCTTAAGGACCCAGGTTCGAGTCCCTGGTCCCCACCTGTAGGGGGAAAGCTTCAGGAGTGATAAAGCAGGGCTGCAGGTGTCTCTCTGTCTCTGTTCTTCTCTATCCCTCTTCCCTCTCAATTTCTAGCTGTCTCTATCTAATAAATAAAGTAATAAATATTTAAAATAAACTTAAATAAATAAATAAATGATTTACTTGACAACTGCCTGACTATAACTTCTCTTTCCTGAGAGAGTGTGTAGAGAAGATTGTTACTGTGGCCAGAGATGCCAGAGTCTGGTAAAGAGAACACTGGCTCAGTCTTTTTTAAAATAGTACTACTATTCATATACTATTATTTATGTTTTTTATTGTTTTTATTGGTAATTTAGTAATGATTAACAAGACTGTAGGATAAGAGAGGTACAATTTCATATAATTCCCACCACCATTGTTCCATATGCCATCCTCTCCACTGGAAGCTTCCCTATTCTTTATCCCTCTGGGAGCATGGACCAAAATTCTTTTTTTAAAAACTTTTTAATATATTATATTATATTATATTATATTATATTATATTATATTATATTATATTATATTATATTATATTATATTATATTATATTATATTATATTTTCATTGGATAGAAACAGCCAGAAGCCAAGAGAGAATGGGGAGAGAGAGAGAGAAACACCTGCAACATCACCACTCACAAAGCTTTCTCCCTGCAGGTGGGTACCAGGGGTTCGAACCCAAGCCCTTGCACATTGTAATGTGTGCAAGGGCTTGGCCCCTGGACCAAAATTCTTTATGGGGTGCAGAAGGTGGAAGGTCTGGCTTCTGTAATTGCTTCTATGCTGAACATGGGTGTTGACTGGTGAATCCATACCCCTGTTTCCATCTTTTTCTAGTGGGATTCTGGGGAGGTGAGTTTCCAGCACACATTGGTGAGGGAGATCAGGATAGTGTCATGGTAGCGTCTGCAACTCTGTGACGGAACAACACAGTAAGATATAAAAAAGGACAAACTATTTAATAATCAGGAACCAAAAGGTAAGAGTAGAACAGATTGAACTAAGGGTCTTCATGTGGAAAGAAGCTAGGAAGTCTATTTTAGGTATATTGCAAGGGGCCCATGACTACTAATTTTTGCCTGAGCCTGATAACTAACATGCAGGTGGTCTAAATGTATTATCTGGGAAGATAGTGTCAGAGTTGGGAATAGGAAAAGAAAGCTAGATGAGGAAAAATATATCAATACTAAATATGAGGAAATTATATATATAAATACCATTACCTGTAAACCCATTGATCTGGCCTAGGGCTCATTTCTACTCATATTTAACACAGAAACCTCTGCATCCCTGTCAGTCTGAGTTCACAGTCCATGGCCACAGCTAGAAACATTGTAGGCTGCACTTAATTCAGACCACTTTTCCGTAAGACTTCCTAAGGAAACATATATTGATTCTCCTTTGTAGGAAAATGATGGTCTGAATCATCGAACAACTTACAGTTAAATGTGTGACCAGAAACATGATGTAAGATAGACAGTGACGAGGAGGTGTAATGAACAAAAGTAGAAAACGTAATAGGTTTCCTGTCACTATTTGTTAGCCTGATAACAAATTTAAAATATGATTCATATTTTATAAAATGGGACACATTTAGACAGAAAACCCATTAAGTTAAAAAAAAAAAACCACCACCAATGTTCTCTATGTCTCAGTAAGACAAAAACGATTGTATAGAGTCAACCCTCATATTGAATTCAAAGACTGTCAGAACTTTTAGGGCCTCTGAGAATATCTAGGCTGACTCTGTTATTTCACAGATGTGAAGACCAGGATCCAGGGAGAGTTAACTTGACAAGAATCAAAATGTGAGCTAGTGACAGAAGTCTTTAAAGTAGATCTCTAGAGTCTACCATCTACTGTGCTTCTCTCTGATGGGTCAACTACATCTCTGACTACTAAGTAGAGGGACCCAAGCCACCAAATGAAAAACGTGACTGTGTCTTTTTGATATAGTTCCTTTTAGAAATTGAATCTCACCTCCTGTTACTTTTTTTTCTTTGTTTGTTTCAGCTCTTTTCTGTGAAAAAAAAAATGGTACTATCTCCTCACTATAATATAAACCAGTGACAAGTTTATAAATAAATTCAATAAAATAAAAAAAGATAGTAAGCAAGGAATTTGATTTGAGTACGAATGTTCAATTTCTTTTCCCCGTTCTATAAATAAGTGACAGGGCAGGCTATTGAGACTTGCATTTTGTATGTTTCTGACATTGATGGAAATATCTTACAGCAAACATGTTGTTTTACATTTAGATGTAGGAAATTGGTTTGTTTTGGTAACATAATGCTACTTGTGAAAATGTGAAAGTGTTAAAATGAAAAGTGGGTGATATGAATGAAGTGTTCAGTGGGCATCTTTCCTGGTAGCTAACAAATAGGAGGTTCTTTTACTTTAAAAGTAAAACCTTTGTACATTCCATTTTTGCCAGAGGGGTGAATAAGTATTTTGCACTTCCTGAAAAAAGGGATAATGATATCTTTCCATTCCTTGAACTTCAGGACACAGTATTATTTGTTCAATAATTCAAGGCTTCTGCAACCCACTTACTTTGCATTTTGATTAGACTCTCTTAGTCAAGGCTCCTGACTGAATGGGGTAATTATATATAATTTTGCTGGGTAGGTACAGTGTTGGCTTTCATATTTTCTTGTTTGTCTTAAGCCCTAACATCTTACTTTAAATTTAGCTCTAAATAACAAAAGTACAATTTCAAATAAAATTTTATGTGTATAGTGAATTTAGAAAAGGAATACTATTGTTTGTGATTTTAATTTACAGCTACTATGAAAATCCACATAGATAGGTAGTTTTGGATATATTAATGACAGTTTTTCACTTTGTTCATTGGGATAGTTTTTATTATTATGAAATCCAATAAACATGAAAATATTCCATCTTCTATATTATTTACTCAGAATGCCTACAGTAGGATTGATATTAGAGGTATAATTCACGCAGAGAACAAAAATTAAAGTTGGTATTAAATATTAAAGATACTACCTCACACATGGGATCAGCATATTTTCACCTGCCAATATAATTTCTTTACAAATATTTCTAAGAATGTTTGCATTTAAAAATATTTTATTAGTTTTATTTTTAATGAGAGAGGTACAGAGAGAAATTCTTTAGCTCTGGCTTATGGTGGTGCTAGGGACTGAAACAGAGACCTTGGAGCCTAAGGCATGAAAATCTTTTGCATAATCATTATGCTATCTTCCCAATCCAAAATGTTTGCATTTTCGAAGCTTGTTAACAGTTATTACAACTTTATTTGGGAGGGACACCTGAGAATAGCCATGGCAGTAAATAAATGTAACCATTTATTTAGCCAATAAGTATATGCAATTATTTATTCAAGTACAAAATACTGTAACTGACAAAATAGGCCCAAATGAATTTACTGGTTAAACTTCTATTAATCATCTCCAAAATATTTTAATCTTTAAAGTTTGGCAGAAACACTGGAGCTCTATTTATTCTTGTTGTTCATGATGGTAAAGATAAAATCATAGTGCCTGAAGCAAATATTTCATGTTTCTCAAAAGATTTTATAATTTATCATGCAAATAAAGCAGTCTGATGCTTTCTGTCAGTGTGAGGGAAGTAATCAGTGAATGCAGAAAATAACTGAACCTGCTTCTGCTTCAAAAACAAAAATCAGTTGGTCCTAATATTTCTAAATTAGCTGCAATATTTAATCAATTCACTCTGGAAATTATATGCTTGTCCCCTGAAAATTTTATTTATTGTCTGAGGGATTTGGGAATAAACCAGGAATGTTTTAGGATCAGAGAACTCTACCATATGTTTTATTGTGTTTAGTTGCATGATCTAACATGAATTAGAATGGTTAAGTGAATCTGTTGAATTCCACTGAGAGTTGGATTAAGTTTAACTTTAAATGTAATGAAGAAAAAGTAATCATAATACATATAACAAACAGTAAATGTTTGCTTTTATCTTTTTAAATATTTCATTTATTAGTAATAGAATGGGAAGAGAGAGAGTCAGATCTTCAGTGAGATCCCAGCACTTGTGTTGCTGGGGTTCAAACTGTGAACCTCATGCTTATAAATCTAGCATTTTATCCACTGTGCCTCCTCCTGAGTATTTGCTTTTCTACCAAAGGTCAGCACATACAGTCCAGAGGGCATTTTCTTTTAGTGATAGTTAATTTCAGGTAGGAAAGTATTTGCATTATGTTAAAATAGATATGAATGCTCATTTGTTTACTCTGCTTTTAGCTTACAAATATAGAATGGAGTAGCTATAAAGACTGAGTTACTTAATAATTCTAGGAAAGTGAATGAACTCCTATAAAATAGTATTTTATAAGAATTCCTAAAGCTTTAATTTATATCTGCAGTTTTTTTAATTAGCATGGCTGCCCCCACCAAAAAGAACCCGTAAATGATACCCCCTTATGCTCAACTGTATTAATTTCCAGAGCACTCTTAAAGTTGGAGAAGATTGTTACACAGAGTGCTAAAAACACTAGATCTTTCTGACCAAAATTTAATCACATGTCCCATTAATGGGAGGACCTGAAGTGCTTTTTAAAAATATTTATTTATTTATTTATTCCCTCTTGTTGGCCTTGTTGTTTTATTGTTGTAGTTATTGGATAGGACAGAGAGAAATGGAGAAAGGAGGGGAAGACAGAGATGGGGAGAGAAAGACACCTGCAGACCTGCTTCACTGCCTGTGAAGCGACTGCCCTGCAGGTGGGGAGCGAGGGTCTGGAACCGGGATCCTTATACTGGTCCTTCTGCTTAGCCCACCTGCGCTTAACTGCTACTCCCCTGAAATGCTTTTTATGACATGATTGCATGATAATGTTAGTGGAGCTATTGTAAGACGGAAAAGGTTCATATTTTGGCTTTAAGCCACATTATTTTAAACATTCACAAAGAGTGCTTACCCAGGGGCTGGGTGGTGGAGCACCTGGTTGAGCGCACATATTACAGTGCGCAAGGACCCAGGTTCGAGCCCCTGGTCCCCACCTGCAGGGAGAAAGCTTCACAAGTGGTGAAGCAGGGCTGCAGGTATCTCTCTGTCTCTTTCCCTCTCTATCTCCCCCTTCCCTCTCAATTTCTGACTGTCTATCCAACAAATAAATAAAGATTAAAAAAATTTTTTAAAGAGTGCTTACCATATTTCATCTTAAAATTTTCTCTAACATGTATAACTACCAGATTTAAAAAAGTGAATATTTCAAATCTTAACAATGTGAGAGTTTGAGGTATTTAATTCTATCTTTTAGCAACTAATTTGAGAGAAAGATCAGTTAGCAATCTTTTCTAAAAAAAATAATAATAATTCATTGGAGTCGGGTGGTAGCGCAGTGGGTTAAGTGCAGATGGCGCAAAGCGCAAGGACCGGTGTAAGTTTCCTGGTTTGAGCCCCCGAAGCGGGTCTGCAGGTGTCTGTCTTTCTCTCCCCCTCTCTGTCTTCCCCTCCTCTCTCCATTTCTCTCTGTCCTATCCAACAACGATGACATCAATAACAACAACAATGAAAAACAACAAGGGCAACAAAAGGGATAATGAATAAATATGAAAAATTATTCATTAATGATAGAGAGTAGAGAAAGAAAGGACCCTCACCCTTTTGCATGCAATGCTTGGAGTAGAATCTGAAATCCCATGTTTGAGAGTTCAGCTTTCCAGCAATTGCACCATCACCCAGGCCATTGATTATTGATCTTAAACTTAAGAGGACTGTCAAGTTAGCTTGCTTTGTTATACTCATGACCCAGGTTCAAGTCCAGCCCCCACCACACTTAGGAGGCATCAATGCTGTTGTACCTTCCCCTTTCTTCCTCTAACTCTTTATGATCTGTCCTTTTCTTTGACCCAAAAAATTTGATTTGGTGCAATGAAGTCCCAGAGATGAGACAAATAAACAAACGAAAGTAGTTTTTCCTTTTATATTTCATGAGTTCCCCTAAATGTTGTCCATTATTTTCCTGCTATGTCATACCTAACTTTTTACCAATTGCTGCTTTTTTAAAAAGACATTTTATTTAGAACACAGTGATTTTTTTTTTCTTTTTTATTTAAGAAAGGATTAATTAACAAAACCATAGGGTAGGAGGGGTACAACCCCACACAATTCCCACCGCCCAATCTCCATATCCCACCCCCTCCCCCGATAGCTTTCCCATTCTCTATCCCTCTGGGAGCATGGACCCAGGGTCATTGTGGGTTGCAGAAGGTAGAAGGTCTGGCTTCTGTAATTGCTTCCCCGCTGAACATGGGCGTTGACTGGTCGGTCCATACTCCCAGTCTGCCTCTCTCTTTCCCTAGTAGGGTGGGTCTCTGGGGAAGCTGAGCTCCAGGACACATTGGTGGGGTCTTCAATCCAGGGAAGTCTGGCCGGCATCCTGATGACACCTGGAACCTGGTGATGCAAACTGTAGTGTACTTCTGCTTTCTTACTTTGGTGCCATACTCCAAACTCAGTCAATTTCTGCTTTGCGTTTCTACTTCTTTTTTTTTTTTTTTTACATGCATAACATTCCCCAGATTCCCATTTAACAATACAACCCCCACTATTTCATTCATCATTTTTCATGGACCTGTATTCTCCCCACCCACCCACCCACCCCAGAGTCTTTTACTTTGGTGTAATACTCCAATTCCATTTCAGGTTCGACTTGTGTTTTCTTTTCTAATCTTGTTTTTCAACTTCGGCCTGAGAGTGAGATCATCCCGTATTCATCCTTCTGTTTCTGACTTATTTCACTCAACATGATTTTTTCAAAGTCCATCCAAGATCGGCTGAAAACGGTGAAGTCACCATTTTTTACAGCTGAGTAGTAATCCATTGTGTATATATACCACAACTTGCTCAGCCACTCATCTGTTGTTGGACACCTGGGTTGCTTCCAGGTTTTGGCTATTACAAATTGTGCTGCCAAGAACATATGTGTACACAGATCTTTTTGGATGGCTGTTTTGGGTTCCTTAGGATATATCCCCAGGAGGGGAATTGCAGGGTCATAGGGTAGGTCCATTTCTAGCCTTCTGAGAGTTCTCCAAACTGTTCTCCACAGAGGTTGGACCAATTGACATTCCCACTAGCAGTGCAGGAGGGTTCCTTTGACCCCACACCCTCTCCAGCATTTGCTGCTGTTACCTTTTCTGATGTGTGACATTCTCACAGGAGTGAAGTGATATCTCATTGTTGTCTTGATTTGCATTTCTCTGACAATCAGAGACTTGGAGCATTTTTTCATGTGTTTCTCGGCCTTTTGGATCTCTTCTGTGGTGAATATTCTGTCCAAGTCCTCCCCCCATTTTTGGATGGGGTTATTTGTTGTCTTGTTGTTGAGTCTGGCAAGCTCTTTATATATGTTGGTTATTAAACTCTTATCTGATGTATGGCATGTAAGATCTTCTCCCATTCTGTGAGGGGTTTCTTGATTTGGGTAGTGGTTTCTTTTGCTGTGAAGCTTTTTAATTTGATGTAGTCCCATAGGTTTATACTTGCCTTAGTCTTCCTTGTAATTGGATTCGTTTCATTGAAAATGTCTTTAAAATTTATGCGGAAAAAAGTTCTGCCAATATTTTCCTCTAAGTATCTGATAGTTTCTGGTCTAACATCCAAGTCCTTGATCCACTTGGAATTTACTTTTGTATTTGGTGAAATACAGTGATTCAGTTTCATTCTTCTGCATGTTTCAACCCACTGTTTCCAACACCATTTGTTGAAGAGACTCTGCTTCCCCCATATAATAGTCTGGGCCCCTTTGTCAAAGATTAGATGTCCATACGTGTGGGGCCTCATTTCTGGGCTCTCAATTCTATTCCACTGGTCAGTGTGTCTGTTCATGTTCCAGTACCAAGCAGTTTTGATGACAATGGCCCTATAATACAGTTTGAGATCTGGCAGTGTGATGCCTCCGGTTCTGTTCTTTTTTTCTCAAGATCGTTTTGGCAATTCTAGGTCTTTTCTGGTTCCAGATAAACATTTGTAGCATTTGTTCTATTCTCCTAAAAAATGTGCTTGGGATCTTGATGGGGATAGCATTAAATTTGTAGATGGCTCTGGGTAATATATTCATTTTGATGATGTTAATTCTTCCAACCCATGAACATGGAATATCTTTCCACTTCTTTGTATCTTTTTCAATTTCTTTGAGTAGTGACTCATAATTTTCAGTATACAAGTCTTTCACTTCTTTGGTTAGGTTTATTCCTAGATATTTTATAGTTTTTGTTGCTATAGAAAAAGGAACTGATTTCTGGATTTCAATTTCTTCTAACTTAGTGTTTGCATAGAGGAATGCCACTGACTTTTGAATGTTAATTTTATAGCCTGACACATTACTGTATTGCCTGATGATTTCCAAAAGCTTCTTGCTGGATTCCTTAGGTTTTTCCATGTATACTATCATGTCATCTGCAAATAAGGAGAGTTTGACTTCTTCTCTTCCAATCTGTATGCCTTTAATTCCTTGCTCCTGCCTGATTGCTATGGCAAGAACTTCCAACACTATGTTGAATAGTAATGGTGATAGTGGGCAGCCCTGTCTAGTACCTGATCTGAGGGGAAATGCTTCCAGTTTTTCACCATTGAGTATGATGTTGGCTGTAGGTTTGCTATATATAGACTCCACTATCTTCAGGAATTTTCCATCTGTTCCTATTTTTTGTAGTGTTTTGATCATAAAGGGATGTTGTATTTTGTCAAAGGCTTTCTCTGCATCTATTGATATGACCATGTGGTTTTTGGTCTTGCTTTTGTTGATGTGGTGGATCACATTGATTGACTTACGTATATTAAACCAACCTTGCATGCCTGGGATAAACCCCACTTGGTCATGATGAACAATTTTTTTGATATACTGCTGTATCCGGTTGGCTAGAATTTTGTTCAATTTTTTCGCATCTATGTTCATCAGAGATATTGGTCTGTAGTTTTCTTTTCTGGTTGTGTCCCTGTCTGCTTTTGGTATCAGGGTGATGTTGGCTTCATAGAAGCTGGCAGGGAGTATTCCAGTGTCTTCAATCTTCTGGAAGACTTTTAAAAGTAGAGGTATTAGTTCTTCTTTGAAAGTTTTGTAGAATTCATTTGTAAAACCATCTGGTCCAGGACTTTTATTTTTGGGAAGATTTTTGATAACTGTTTCAATTTCATTAGCTGTGATGGGCCTGTTCATGTTATCCACTTCCTCTTTACTTAGTTGTGGAAGTTGGTAGGTATCTAGGAAATCATTCATTTCTTCCAGGTTCTCTAGCTTGGTGGCATATAGTTGTTCATAGAAGCCTCGCATGATATGTTGAATTTCTGCAGTGTCTGTTGTGATTTCTCCTCTTTCATTTACTATCCGATTTATTTGGGTCTTCTCCCTTTTTTGTTTTGTGAGTCTGGCTAAAGGTTTGTCGATTTTGTTTACTCTTTCGAAGAACCAATATTTACTTTCATTGATCTTTTGTATGGTTTTCCTATTCTCAATGTTATTTATTTCTGCCCTAACTTTAGTAATTTCTGTCCTTCTGGTTGCTTTAGGATTCCTTTGTTGTTCTTCTTCTAGGTCTTTGAGATGTGCAATCAGGCTGTTTATTTGTGCCTTTTCTTGTTTCCTAATGTGTGCTTGTATAGCTATGAACTTCCCTCTTAGGACTGCTTTAGCTGAGAACACAGTGATTTTTAAATCATGTTTTTATATTCTCGGGAAACATTACTTTACAGTTTTCTTTATAGATAGAGACAGAGGCAAAGAAGAGAGAAGGGGGTATATGGAGACACTACTGTGGCATCAATGCTTCCAACAGTATGGCGAGAGCCAGGCAGGGGGCCTGGGTCACTCACATGGCAAGCAACACATTAATCTAAGTGAATTATTTCACCTGGCTCTCTACTTGCTGTTTCTAAGACAATCAAACCTTTGGTTGGGAGCCCAATGGATAGGATATGTATATAAGATGTGTGTAAGTATATAAAATATACATATATATTTTTATATACTTACACACATCTTAAAAACTTTTTAACTTAGTAATGTAATTGATTAATCAATTAATTATTAATATAAATGATTAAGGTGCTCATTAACCAATTCTAAAATTAAATGTTATACTAAGCTAAAGGTTACATGAGACGTATCATACAATTGGCTTAGATTTTTTAAAATATGCAAAAAAAACCCAGAAGATGCAAGAGAAATATCAAGAAGCAAACTTGACTAAGTAGTTTATAGATTTTAATAAAGTAATATACATTTAAAATTTTCTTTGATATGTGATAGATGTTTTGATGAACAAATAATGAATGGAATAAAAATGGATAAACAGTCTAAGCAGTATCTTATGCAATTTAGCTTTTGCTTTTTAATATTCAGTTTTGCAACTAGAATTTGCAAATGATTAAAATTTATAGTTTACTCATTTTATGTTACCTGATGGCAAAAACTGTAACCTATATTTCTCTTTAATGCTTAATGGTAATCACAGTAGCAAGCTTTACAAACTTTTTTTTATCATTGGTTACAATGTTTAGTGTTATAAAAAATCTATTTAATTCTCTTAATAAGTTTACATTTAATTAGCATGCTAATTATTTTTTAATTGATTAGTAGATCAAATGATTATTGTCACTTAAAACATGACATGTGACTTTAAATAGACTAATAGGTTTTTTTTTTTTTTTTTTTTTTTTTTTTAAAGATTTTATTTATTTATGAGAAAGATAGGAGAGAGAGAAAGAACCAGACATCACTCTGGCACATGTGCTGCCGGGGATTGAACTTGGGACCTCACGCTTGAGAGTCCAGTGCTTCACCTCTGCGCCACCTCCCGGACCACTAAATAGACTAATAGGTTTTAAGATGTTAATTTTATTGGATACAATCAGGGTCTCTCTTAATTGGTACAGATCCATAGGGAAAAATAATTTTGTATTAGAGAGTTATGAAATGTACAGCTTAGTCCTATAATTTTGTCAGCATAAGTAAAATTACTTTTTTATTTTTTATTTTTCTCCATCAGAGTTATTGCTGAGGTTTGGTGCTGGCACTGAATCCATCACTCCCGGTGCCTTTTTTTTTTTTCAAACTGAGAATGGGGGAGATGGAGAGAGAGATAGAGAGAGACAGAGAGATCTGCTGGACGGTTTCACAGTCCATAAAACCCCTCTCTCCACCATTGCAGGTAGGCAGCGAGTGCCTGAGCCTGGGTCCCCTGTGCATGATAATGAGTGTGATCATGGGGCCTGGGAAAATCACTCTTAAAACTCGGTACATAGTTTAATGACTTTTGAATCTATTAGTAACTCAGAATTCAATATATATAATTAAAAATTACGATATTTAGAACAAATGGCAGGTTTTCATGTGGTTTTTTTTGGTTATAAGTTTATTATATATATAATTTTTGGTTATAAGTTTAATATGTATAATTGGCATGTAAGATCTAACCCACAAGTTCTAGATAGGCAAAGCAAACAAAAAGCACTAGCCAACATACAGATGCCAAGAATTCCTCATTTATAAAGCAAAACCCACAGCTTCCCTACGCTCCCATTTGGTTTGATAAGTTGTAAAAAAAAAAAAAAGAAAAAGAAAAGAAAAAAGAAGGAAAGAAAGAAAAAAGAAAGTAAAAGAAAAAGCAAGTGACAGATTGTACTTGAAAAAAAAAGTGGGGCTGAATGGTAGGTGATGGGGCATGGGGTTAAATGCATAGTACCAAACAGAAGGACCTGCTCAAGGATCCCAGTTCAAGCTCCTGGCTCCCTACTTGCAGGGAGTCACTTCACAAGCAGTGAAGCTGGTCTGCAGGTATTTCTCTGTCTCTTTCCCTCTCCACCTCCCCCTGCCTCAATTTCTCTCTGTCCTATCCAATAAAGAATTTACATCAGGAGCAGAGGATTCAAAATGCAGGCACCAAGTCCCCGTGATAACCCTGGAGGAAAAAAAAAAAGTAATGTTCAGTACAAATAAATAGAATCAGGTTATGTTTATGTACAACTCCATCCCAAATGTCACCCGTCACTGCTAAGCCCACTCCTAAGACTGGGATCTTCTTAAGCAGTATTAAAACAGACTACAGTCTGGGCTGGGAGTATTCAAATTAGGGCTTGATTATCTCATATCAGTTTAATTACAAATGGGGGCCCAGGAGATAGCAGTATGTTAATTACAAATAATTTTTACAATCTCTACTCAAGCAACATATTATAGAGAGCTATTCGTATATTTGCTTATTGGCATTTAGTTATTTACCAGAGCACTACTCAGCTCTGGCTTATGGAAGTGTGGGGAATTGAACCTGAAACTTGGAAGTCTCAGGCATCAGTCTCTTTGCATCACCATCATGTTATTTCCCTATTGCTTGGCTTACACTGAGGATATATTTATATACCGTTAGGGGAGAAGACAGAAAGTCATACTTTGCAATACTTCTCAAAATGAGTGCTACACGTTCTTTCTTCAGTGATCTTTATGTAATGTTTTCTTTTTTTTTTATTTTATTTTTTTTTATTTATTTATTTTTTATTTAAGAAAGGATTAATTAACAAAACCATAGGGTAGGAGGGGTACAACTCCACACAATTCCCACCACCCAATCTCCATATCCCACCCCCTCCCCCGATAGCTTTCCCATTCTCTATCCCTCTGGGAGCATGGACCCAGGGTCATTGAGGGTTGCAGAAGGTAGAAGGTCTGGCTTCTGTAATTGCTTCCTCGCTGAACATGGGCGTTGACTGGTCGGTCCATACTCCCAGTCTGCCTCTCTCTTTCCCTAGTAGGATGGGTCTCTGGGGAAGCTGAGCTCCAGGACACATTGGTGGTGTCTTCAATCCAGGGAAGTCTGGCCGGCATCCTGATGACACCTGGAACCTGGTGACTAAAAAGAGAGTTAACATACAAAGCCAAACAAATTGTTGAGCAATCATGGACCCAAAGCTTGGAAAAGTGTAGAGGAAGTATTAGGGAGGTACTCACTGCAAACTCTAGTATATTTCTGCTTTCTTACTTTGGTGCCATACTCCAAACTCAGTCAATTTCTGCTTTGCGTTTCTACTTCTTTTTTTTTTACATGCATAACATTCCCCAGATTCCCATTTAGCAATACAACCCCCACTATTTCATTCATCATTTTTCATGGACCTGTATTCTCCCCACCCACCCACCCACCCCAGAGTCTTTTACTTTGGTGTAATACTCCAATTCCATTTCAGGTTCGACTTGTGTTTTCTTTTCTAATCTTGTTTTTCAACTTCGGCCTGAGAGTGAGATCATCCCATATTCATCCTTCTGTTTCTGACTTATTTCACTCAACATGATTTTTTCAAGGTCCATCCAAGATCGGCTGAAAACGGTGAAGTCACCATTTTTTACAGCTGAGTAGTATTCCATTGTGTATATATACCACAGCTTGCTCAGCCACTCATCTGTTGTTGGACACCTGGGTTGCTTCCAGGTTTTGGCTATTACAAATTGTGCTGCCAAGAACATATATGTACACAGATCTTTTTGGATGGATGTGTTGGGTTCCTTAGGATATATCCCCAGGAGGGGAATTGCAGGGTCATAGGGTAGGTCCATTTCTAGCCTTCTGAGAGTTCTCCAGACTGTTCTCCACAGAGGTTGGACCAATTGACATTCCCACCAGCAGTGCAGGAGGGTTCCTTTGACCCCACACCCTCTCCAGCATTTGCTGCTGTTACCTTTTCTGATGTGTGACATTCTCACAGGAGTGAAGTGATATCTCATTGTTGTCTTGATTTGCATTTCTCTGACAATCAGAGACTTGGAGCATTTTTTCATGTGTTTCTCGGCCTTTTGGATCTCTTCTGTGGTGAATATTCTGTCCAAGTCCTCCCCCCATTTTTGGATAGGGTTATTTGTTGTCTTGTTGTTGAGTATGTAATGTTTTCAACACAATTTTAAGAAATATAAAAACTTCACTTAAAGGAGAATTGTTTAATATAAGATTTCAAGTGTTTTCAAGTGGATTTATTCAGACCCATATAGATTCAATTCTAGCACAACTTGATATTAATGTGCTACTTCGGTGAGTATCTTTGATAATTGAGTTTGATATAACTCCATATCCCAGGATATACTGAAAGCTTACAGGGAGACAGAGCTCCTGGGTACGCAATCTTTTTGACACAACTTTTTTTTTTTTTAAGTTATTTTTATGTTTAAGCTTGTTGAATAACATCACTGTAAGTTGCTTGGTCATATTATTTCTTCATTCATACAATTCATCTGTACTATTTCTACACTGCCAGTATGTGTGTATATATGTATGTATGTATGTATGTATGTATGTATTTGCTAGTTGAGTTATCACTAGGACTCACACACTGCCTGCAGGATAAATCCACCACTCCTAGCATTGTTAACTTTTGTCTTTCCTTCCTTCCTTCCTTCTTTTTTATTTCTTTTTTCTTTCTTCTTTTCCTTCTTTTTTCTTTTCTTTTTCTTCTTCTCTTCCCTTTTTTTATAGGACAGAGAGAAATTAAGAGGGAAAGGGAAAGACTGAAAAACACCCATGGCACTGCATTACTGCTTGTGAAGCTTGTCCCTTGCAGATGGAGCCCAGGGGCTTGAACCTCAGTTACTAAACATAATAATGTATGTCTTGAGTTGGGTGTGCCACTGCTCAGCCCCTAAATTACCTATTACTATTGGCTATGATCAATAATAATTAATGTCTGCTATTGTGAAAACAATCAAAATGAATCATGCTTCACTAGTTTCTTTTTAAAAAAATTTTTACAATTTATTATTTTATTTATTCTTTAAATTTTTATTTATAAAAAGGAAACACTGACAAAAGCCATAGGATAAGAGGGGTACAACTTTACACAATTCCCACCACCAGAACTCCGAATCCCATCCCCTCCCCTGATAGCTTCCCTATTCTTTATCCCTCTGGGAATATGGACCCAGGGTCATTATAGGATGCAGAAGGTGGAAGGTCTGGCTTCTGTAATTGCTTCCCCACTGACTATGGGCGTTGGCAGGTCAATTCATGCTCCCAGGCTCTCTCTCTTTCCCTAGTGGGGCTGGGTTCTGGGGAAGCGGGACTCCAGGGAAGAGGGGCTCCAGTACACATTGGTGGAGTCATCTGCCTAGGGAATTCCAGTTGGCATCACGGTAGTATCTGGAACCTGGTAGCTAAAAAAAGAGTTAACATATAAAGCCAAATACATTATTGACTAATCATGAGCCTAAAGGCTGGAATATTGCAGATGAAGATTTGGGGGGTCTCTGTTTTGTAGATAGCTAGTAGGCCTATTTTAGTTGTATTCCAAAGGGCCCATGACTATACTAGTTTGTTTTTTTTTTCCTGAGCCTGACATCTGATAAGCAGGTTATTGTCATGGCTAGAAAAGGGGCTATAGAGCTGGATCAGGAAAGAGAGTAGCTCCCAAATATGGGAAAGGTATATACATATTGTTGACTGTATACCCCAGTAGAATTTGCTATTTTATTTATTTATTTTTAATATTTTAATTTTATTTATTATTGAACAGAGACAGAAATTGAGAGGGGAGTGAGAGATAGAGAGGGAGAGAGACAGAGAGACACCTGCAGACCTGCTTCAGCATTTCTCAAGCTTTCCCTTTGCAGGTGGGGACCAGGGGCTTGAACCTATGTCCTTGCACACTGTAATGTGTGTGCTTAACCAGGTGCTCCCCTACCTGGCCCCACTTTACAAATTTCTCTACCTCATATTTAGGGAAAAATTGTAATTTTACATGGACATAATAATTTAATTTTAGATAGGAAGTTCTTTGAAAAAAGTGATTGTATACGTTTTAGTTTTGGAAAATAAGATCCATTCCGTTACAATATCACAGCTATTTAAATGATTGTACTAATCGTTTTGAACTATGTCATTGTAGCTTAAATTTTTTATTATTTTTCTGGAATTGGTGAATTGCACCAAAGTAAAAGACTCTGGGGTGGGGGGAATACAAGAAGGATGACAGAAGACCTAGTGGGGGTTGTACTGTTATATTGAAAACTGAGAAATGTTATGCATGTACAAACTATTGTATTCACTGTCGAATGTAAAACATTAATTCCCCAATAAAGATATTTAAAAAAAGAACAGAATGAAGAACACAAAAACAATAGGGAAAGATACAGACATAGAAAAGGGGAAGTATGAGGACCTAGTGGGGGTTGTATTGTTATATGGAAAACTGGGAAATGTTATGCATGTACAAACTATTGTATTTACTGTTGAATGTAAAACATTAATTCCCAAAAAAATAAATTAAAAAAAATTTTAAATTATTTTTGTTTTGTTTAAATTGTTTTTCTTTATGACTATGTTATCTTAGAGGCTGAATATATAAATTGTTGAGTTAACTTCTGAAATGTTTCCTTTATAAAAAAGAACAAAAATCATTGTAATAATCATAACTATATTATTGCAACATTTTGTTTAATTTTTCTGGGAGTTGTGTCTTTTGAATATGAATACCTTTAAAAGTTGTTTAAATTTTGCATAATGCTGATTGATAAAATGCTTTGTAGTAATATTTATTGATTAATATAAGTAAGCTAGTGAATGCAAAAGTACGACTGATTAGAAATTTGAATGAATTCTACAAAACCTTCAAAGAAGAACTAATACCTCTACTTTTAAAAGTCTTCCAGAAGATTGAAGACACTGGAATATTTCTTTCCAGCTTTTATGAAGCCAATATCACTTTGATACCAAAAGCAGACAGGGACACAACCAAAAAAGGAAACTATAGATCAATATCTCTGATCAATATAGATGCTAAAATATTGAACAAAATTCTAACCAACCAAATACAGCAGCTTATTAAAAAGATTGTTCATCATGACCAAGTGAGGTTTATCCCAGAGATGCAAGGTTGGTTTAACATACGTAAATCAATCAACGTGATCCACCACGTCAATAAAAGCAAGACCAAAAACCACATGGTCATATCAATAGATGCAGAGAAAGCCTCTGACAAAATACAAGATCCCTTTATGATCAAGACACTATGAAAAATGGGAATAGATGGAAAATTCCCGAGGATAGTGGAGTCTATATATAGCAAACCTATAGCCAACATCATACTCAATGGTGAAAAACTGGAAGCATTTCCCCTCAGATCAGGTACTAGACAGGGCTGCCCACTATCACCATTATTATTTAACGTTGTGTGGGAAGTTTTTGCCATAGCAATCAGGCAGGAGCAAGGAATTAAAGGGATACAGATTGGAAGAGAAGAAGTCTAACTCTCCCTATTTGCAGATGACATGATAGTATACACAGAAAAACGTAAGGAATCCAGCAAGAAGCTTTTGGAAATCATCAGGCAATACAGTAATGTGTCAGGCTACAAAATTAACATTCAAAAGTCAGTGGCAGTCCTCTATGCAAACACTAAGCTACAAGAAATTGAAATCCAGAAATCAATTCCTTTACTATAGCAACAAAAACAATAAAATATCTAGGAATAAACCTAACCAAAGAAGTGAAAGACTTGTATACTGAAAATTATGAGTCACTACTCAAAGAAATTGAAAAAGACACAAAGAAGTGGAAAGATATTCCATGTTCATGGGTAGGTAGAATTAACATCATCAAAATGAATATACTACCCAGAGCCATCTACAAATTTAATGCTATCCCATCAAGATCCCAAGCACATTTTTTAGGAAAATAGAACAAATGCTACAAATGTTTACCTGGAACCAGAAAAGACCTAGAATTGCCAAAACAATCTTGAGAAAAAAGAACAGAACTGGAGGCATCACACTCCCAGATCTCAAATTGCATTATAGGGCCATTTTCATCAAAACTGCTTGGTACTGGAACATGAACAGACACACTGACCAGTGGAATAGCATTGAGATCCCAGAAGTGAGCCCCCACACGTATGGACATCTAATCTTTGACAAAGGGGCCCAGACTATTAAATGGGGAAAGCAGAGTCTCTTCAACAAATGGTGTTGGAAACAGTGGGTTGAAACATGCAGAAGAATGAAACTGAACCACTGTATTTCACCAAATACAAAAGTAAATTCCAAGTGGATTAAGGACTTGGATGTTAGACCAGAAACTATCAGATACTTAGAGGAAAATATTGGCAGAAGTCTTTGCAGCATAAATTTCAAAGACATCTTCAATGAAAAGAATCCAGTTGCAAAGAAGACTAAGGCAAGTATAAACCTATGGGACTACATCAAATTAAAAAGCTTCTTCACAGCAAAAGAAACCACTACCCAAATCAAGAGACCCCTCACAGAATGGGAGAAGATCTTTACATACCATACATCAGACAAGAGTTTAATAACCAACATATATAAAGAGCTAGCCAAACTCAACAACAAGACAACAAATAACCCCATCCAAAAATGGGGGGAGGACTTGGACAGAATATTCACCACAGAAGAGATCCAAAAGGCCAAGAAACACATGAAAAAATGCTCCAAGTCTTTGATTGTCAGAGAAATGCAAATAAAGACAACAATGAGATACCACTTCACTTCTGTGAGAATGTCATACATCAGAAAAGGTAACAGCAGCAAATGCTGGAGAGGTTGTGGGGTCAAAGGAACCCTCCTACACTGCTGGTGGGAATGTCAATTGGTCCAACCTCTGTGGAGAACAGTCTGGAGAACTCTCAGAAGGCTAGAAATGGAACTACTCTGTGATCCTGCAATTCCTCTCCTGGCGATATATCCTAAGAAACCCAACACATCCATCCAAAATGATCTGTGTACACATATGTTCTTGGCAGCACAATTTGTAATAGCCAAAACCTGGAAGCAACCCGGGTGTCCAACAACAGATGAGTGGCTGAGCAAGTTGTGGTCTATATACACAATGGAATACTACTCAGCTGTAAAAAATGGTGACTTCACTGTTTCAGCCGATCTTGGATGGACCTTGAAAAATTCATGTTAAGTGAAATAAGTCAGAAACAGAAGGATGAATATGGGATGATCTCACTCTCAGGCAGAAGTTGAAAAACAAGATTAGAAAAGAAAACACAAGTAGAACCTGAACTGGAATTGGCATACAGGTCCAAGAAGGATTCAGAGGACCTAGTGGGGGTTGTATTGTTATATGGGAAACTGGGAAATGTTATGCATGTACAAACTATTGTACTTATTGTTGAATGTAAAACATTAATTCCCCAATAAAAAAAATCAGAAAACAAAAACAAAAACAGAAAAAAGAAATTTATTATATGTTTCTAGGTAGTTTTTTTTTTTTTTCTTTTTCTTTTTTTTTACTATAGCACTGCTCAGCTGTGGCTTATGATGGTACAGAGGGTTGAATTTAGGACCTCTGAGCCTCAGGCATGAAGTGTTTTTGCATAACCTTTATGTTCCTTTATGTCTTCTCCACCTTATTCTTTCTGCAGTAACTTAAATACAGTACAGAGATTGTATATTTATTTAATACTATACTTGTATTCCAATATTTCTACTGACTTGCCTTTGTATCATATTTTATTTACATCTTATACCCACTTTGCTTTGAGAATGTAACTTTCTGTAACATATTAAAACAATTTTTGTTTTTAAGGGAAAAAAGAGATATCAACAAACTGAAAAGATGTTTTCAGATGCTTAGAGTCTTCTGGAAGACACTGGACTTCATGAGATCTCCAGGTTAGCAGTTCATTATTGTTTCTATTTCTTTGCAGCATTGAATTAAAAGTAAAACTCACCCGAGTTTTTATAACACATAATTAGGTGACCAGAAAAAAAGTTTTACTTATAATTATTTTAACAAGAAGTCCTCATGATTTTAAAAAATATTTATACCATAAATCTATTATATTGGTTAATTATGAACCATAATATTGTTACTATATTAGATGTTTGTATATAATTTGTTAAGGCATATCTTCCCATGTAGCAAAATTTTTATTTATTTTAAATCTCTAAATTTTACACATGTATATATAGTTTAGAAGGAAATCCCATCAGCAATCTGAAAGTTTTTTATGCTTCATTTTCTTTAGATTAATAACGATAGCCTTTTCTTGGAAAATATGACTTTGACAAAATGATATAATAATAAAATTATTATAAAAGATCAAAAGGATATTTGGTGATCTTTCTAAGAATTCTTTCTAGAGTCATGTCTGGAAAAGAAAAGTAAAAAATCCTACTTATTATTTAACTCACAGTAACAATAAGCAAATGTAACTTTCAGCTAGGTGCTTGAATTACAATATAAAGTATCATAGCAAATAATATAAAATAAATTGCAATCTTGACAAACTACCTTTGAAAATATATTTTTGGCTTCTTTATATTGTAGGCCATTATCTATATTCCTTATTTGTAATTTTCTGTTTTTTAATTTGTTATCAATTGTATGTTACAAGATTGAAAGATCGCAATGTATAATTCCACACCACACCCACCACCAAAGCAAAAATATTGATTAGATTTTATTTTGATTTTGATTGCCAGTTCAGAGTTATCTTCAATTTCTTTTTTTACTCAATGATTAATTTATTCAAAATGTATTATAGTACACAAAAGAATGGACTAAGTGCTTTGGTTGTTTTAAGAAACATATTTTCCAGCCTCAATAATTAGCCAATCAGTAAGTTACTCAGATTAGTTTTATGTATTAATTTGAACAGAACATAATTTAGAAGACTGTGTATAGAGGCATGTAATGAAAGTTAAAGCACAATGTGAATTATTTGAAGATTTTTTTAATTTAATTTATTTATTTAAAAAAGGAGACATTACCAAAACCATAGGACAAGAGACATACAACTCCACACAATTCCCACCACCCGATCTTGTATCCCACCCCCTCCCCTGATAGCTTTCCCATTCTCTATCCCTCTGGGAGTATGGACCCAGGGTCATTGTGGGATGCAGAAGGTGAAAAGGTCTGGCTTCTGTTAATTGCTTCCCTGCTGAACATGGGTGATGACTGGTCGATCCATACTCCCAGTCTGCCTCTCTCTTTCCCTAGAAGGATGGGTCTTTGGGGAAGTGGAGCTCTAGGACACATTGGTTGAAGATTTCTTTTAAATTTTCAGAAAACGACTTGAATTAGCCTAGATTACTGACAGTTTATACTACAGGGAATGTTGTCCCATTACAATTCATACCCAGTTGACTTTTATTAACATTTCTTCAAGTACTACACAAGTAAGGATCTCGATTAGAGTCCCCAGCTTCCCATCTCCAGGGGGGTTACTTCGCAAGCGGTCTGCAGATGTCTTTCTCTCCCCCTCACTGTCTTCCCCTCCTCTCTTAATTTCTCTCTTAAAAAATAAATAATAAATTTAAAAAATATTTGAAACTGGAAAACATTTAAGTATTTATATTTAGTAAATACAAAAAGAAGTTAGTGAGAAAACTTTAGTGGTTGTGCTGTTAGACAGCGGCTGATTTAATTTATATAGTGAAACCATCCAAGAAATATTTATCAAGTGCCTACTTCATGTATAGGGATACAAAGTGGAACAAAATATGTCAATATTCTTGCTTTAGCAGAAATGGCATTCTAGTAAATGCAAATATATAAGAAATGAAAAAGAAAATTACTTATGTGTTGGTAGTTGATGGTATGGAAGAAACTATGATAAGAAATGTGGAATGTGGGAATTGGGCTGTAGTGAAGCAGGTTAAGTGCATGTGGAGCAAAGCACAAGGACCAGCATAATGATCTAGGTTCAAGCCCCGGCTCCCCACCTGCAGGGGAGTCACTTCACGAGCAGTGAAGCAGGTCTGCAGGTGTCTTTCTCTCCTCCTGTCTTCCCCTCCTCTCTCCATTTCTCTCTGTTCTATCCAACAATGACGACATCAATAACAACAATGATAACTACAACAATAAAACAACAAGGGCAACAAAAGGGAAAATAAATAAAGTTTTTAAAAAAGAAATGTGGAATATAAGGACAGGAGAAATTTTTGAATGAACTTGATGCCTAATACAGAATAATTTATATAAAGTAGTAGCTATCACTTTTGCACATAAACTGCCAACTAAAAATATAAATATAAGATTCTCTGCTAGCAATCTGGGTGAGTGGGGTGGCCTGAGAGTGCTAGATTTAAGAGCATTAGGTCCCAACAATCTTTATGATTGCTTGAGCTAGAGTGATTTCCTAATTCTGTCTCTGCTCAGTAAGTAAATAAATATTTGTAAAAAAGATGATTAAAAAAGAGCTGCTGGTAAATTCTCTAGATCATCATTTGTTAAAAAAAAAAAAGCTAAAGTATGTAAGATCCCTAATATAATTTCTTCATCAATTTCACCAGAAATAAAAATGTTCTGAAAATTCATTTTCTACTTGTACATGAAATATTGTCCCAAAAGTTACAATAAAGAAATATATACTTGAATGTGGGTTGGTTCATTCACTTACTAGAGGGATAAAGTTTACATACTATTCCTGTTAGAGAGGAAAGTCGGTCTATTTTTGATTGAATAATTATCTCTATGACACACCTTGTGTAGATGAAACAGTGATAGAAAGCTCAGTTTAGTTTTCTTTTTCCATGTTTTATCATCACCTTTATTGTCATTTTAGGAAAGCATTAAGTATTGACATTAAACACAGCAGGGAATTATTTAATTAACACCTCATTTTTATGGTAATGCAGACAGTAAATTAACACCTCATCCATATAGTGCACTGATTTTTTTAATGACATTTCTTTTGTGCATTTTTGCTTAATTTGAAAATATATGGAGCCTGGGGTTAGGTGGTGGTGCACCTGGTTAAGTGCACATGTTAGAATGCACAAAGAAACAGGTTCAAGTCCCTGGTCCCCACTTGGGGGGGGGGAGGAGAGTTTTGCGAGTGGTGTTTTTAAGTGGTGAAGCAGTGCTATAGGTGTCTTTCTCTCTCCTACCTCCCTCTTCCTTTTTTATTTCTGGCTATCTCTATCCAATAAATAAATAAAGATTAAAAAAAAGAAAGAAAGAAAACACATGGGGATTTGGAAATTGAAGTATTTCAGTATATTTGTTATTATTAACTTACTAGTCATTAGGTGTTTTAGTTTGGGGGATAATAGTTTGGGGGAAGAATTTTTCTTTTTTCTTTTCCTTGAGGGTTATTGCTAAGGCTCGGTGCCTGCACTATGAATCCACTACTTCTGAAGGCTATTTTTTTCCTTTTGTTGCCCTTGTTGTTTGTTGTCGTTGTTGTTATTATTATTGTAGTTATTGCTGTCATTGTTGTTGGATAGGACAGAGAGAAGTCTAGAGAGGAAAGCAACACAGAGGGGGAGAGAAAGACACCTGCAGATCTGCTTCACCGCTTGTGAAGTGACCCCCTTCCAGGTGGGGAGCCGGAGCTAGAACAGGGATCCTTATTGGGGGTCCTTGCGCTTGGTGCCATGTGCACTTAACCTGCTGTATTACAGCCGACCCTCTGGGGGAGTTTTTCTATCAAGTTATTAGGTACTGAGCACAGGAATGTAGAAGT
Organism: Erinaceus europaeus; assembly: GCF_950295315.1. NCBI lineage: Eukaryota > Metazoa > Chordata > Mammalia > Eulipotyphla > Erinaceidae > Erinaceus > Erinaceus europaeus. The sequence goes on along the minus strand of NC_080179.1, from coordinate 25,687,450 downwards.
GGGGAGCTGGTGGTGGAGCAGCCGGTTAAGTACACATGGCGCAAAGCACACTGACCAGCATTAAGATCTGGTTCCAGCTCCAGGCTCCCCACCTGCAGGGGGTTTGCTTTGATTCACAGGCGATGAAACAAGTCTGCAGGTGTCTGTCTTTCTCTCCTACTCTCTGTCTTCCCCTCCTCTCTCGATTTCTCTTTGTCCTATCCAACAATGACAGCAATAACAACAATAATAACAACAAGAACAACAACGATGAACAACAAGGGCAACAAAAGGGAAAAAATTAAAAATAATTTTTAAAAAAGAGTGTAGAAGTGTTTACAGTCCAAATAGCCCTGCCTATTTTGGAAAGAATATATTATAACTTCACACACACACCCTTAGAATTTCTTCAGTCCTGATTTTTAAAAGTTTCATAACATTGAAATTGAGAGATACACCAATCAAAAGCAATCTCTTGGATACTTATTGCAGGACTGAACACTACTAAAAGTGGTAGAGGCTGCTGAAGCAAACAAGTTGTAGGGGGTCCAACGGACTATAGTGGAGAAATTTGGAAACGGTGATTGGCGTAACTTGGTGACAAGTGTTTGAAGAATATGAACCTGTAGCTTTAAAACATACACAGGGTAGTAAATGAACATTACATAAATAAATTAATAAATAAGAAAATAGATTTAGTTCAGTTATCACTTCTTTTTCATGGTTATTGTATCAATGTGGCGGAAACTACTCAATCATATAAATCATCAAATTTGACTTGGGGCCAGGTGTCTCAAAACCTATTAAATTTTGCAGCTCCTTCAAAATCCCCAATGCCAGGTATTGTAGACACTGTTATCTAAAGGAAATTGCCCAGTATGGAGATATAGTACAGGTGATGATTATTTGGAGGTTCTAAATTAAATAAGAGCAGAGATAATCTACTACGTGTTGTAATGTAGAAATAGATGGTGAGTTCTCTTGATTATCGGTTACAAGGTGACACTGAATGGGCTGGATGGTGGCCACGCACCTGGTTGAGTCCACACATTACAGTGGACGGAGTTTTGGATTCAAGCCCCCACCCCCAACTCGCAGGAAGGAAACTTCATAAACAGTGATGCTGGTGTCTCTCTATCTCTCTATCTCTCTCCCTCTCTATCTCTCCCTTCTACCTCAATTTCTCTTTGTTCCTCTAATAAAAAAAAAATTAACACCGACTGTTTTTTGGCACACCTGAAAGAAAAACAAAATCAAGATGCAGAGGACTGGTGAAAGGCAGATGAGGAAAATAAAAACTCCTGTATCATAGAAGTCCCTCAAATACAACTTTGACCTTTCTTCCATTTGCAAGGAAACTCTGTAAAGGACGAGTAACTTTTGTTTAAAAGCAAGTAGCAAACAGAACATGCTTCCCTTTGAATTTCCTTGCCTTTACCCCCTTATATTTGCATTACAATAGTTAACCCTAGGAATCATTTGTAAGTCTGTATCATAAATCCAGTTCCTTTTTGAACTAGGGGCAATAAGTTGTTTGAGTCCAAATAAGGTCTCTTTCATCTTCTCACAAACCACCGTGCACAAACATATGTCTCACACTGCAGACATGCCTTTGCTTTGGATGTGTCCTTCTCTCCGTGGTTCTCCAAATGTCTCTTACCATTTTTACTTTTCCATCATTCATATGAATAATCTAATCCTGGTTTCTCAACTTCTATAAGTTAGTTTGTTCCATAAATATCTTGTATATTATAGGAGTTCTAGCAACTTCCCAGGTACAAATACTAGTTGAACTTCTCATTGCACCCCCAGTTATGAAACTGATCATTTAAGCATTGTTCAGTGACCCCTTTTGTTCAGTGACAAAACTGCTCAGAATGAGAACCAATGATCAAACTCAAACCTGGGTCCTTGTACACTGAAACATGTGCACTCAACCAGGTGAACTACCACCCGACCCCCAGATTCTTATTTTACAAGTCACTAATCACAAATTGAAATACTGACTGGTGGCCATATGTAACATTAATGGCTAAAATAAACTAATTTCAACTCATTGAAAACATTAAAGCAATGGCCAAATAACATACCGAAACATTTTCTCATTATTTTTCTCCTTGTTCAGATGAAAATGCTCCCTGGAAATCCATTTTCAGCTTATGACTCATCTATTCCCCCCTGTTCTCCCTCACTAGGAGAAACTGCTCTTATAACTTTATTAATGACTCCAATCTTTTTTAACTAAACCACCAGATTATTATTATTTTTGCCACAGAATTATGTAGTACATACATATGTATATGAGATATCAGTGTTTAGCAGTGACCCACATGAAAACAGATCATCAGAGCATTAGAATAAATTTAAAAATTCCCATACCAGGGGCCAGGTAGTGGTGCACATGGTTGAGTGCACATGTTACAGTGCACAAGGACCTGGGTTTGAGCTCCTGGCCCCCACCTGCAGAGGGAAAGCTTCACAAGTGGTGAAGCAGGGCTGCAGGTGTCTCTCTGTCTCTCTCCTTCTCTCCCTCTCTATCACTCCCTCTGCTCTAGATTTCTGGCTGTCTCTATCCAAATAAATAGATAAAGATAATTTTTAAAAATTCCCATACCAAAAATTATATGCAGGAAGTTATAATATACATTGATTTATATAACTATATGTCAATGAGAAGAGCCTCCAAAAAAAAAAAAAAGGCTATTAGGAAACTCAAGTGCATATAACTAATTAGTGTCTCTTTCTCCCTCTTCTTTTAAAAAATGTTTTATTTATTTATTAGTGAGGAAGATAGGAGGAGAGACAGAAAGAACCAGACATCACTCTGGTATATGTTCTGTGGGGGATTGAATTAGTACATATAAATATTAATGCATTTTATTTATTAAAATGAAAGCACAATTTAAATTCCTGCTTTCTTGGGATATAACATTCAATGTGTCCAATCACTGATGTGTGAGTGGATAAGCGCACGTGGCGCAAAGCGCAAGGACCTGGGTAAGGATCCCGGTTGGAGCCCCCGGCTCCCCACCTTCAGAGGAGTCGCTTCACAGGCGGTGAAGCCGGTCTGCAGGTGTCTTTTTCTCCCCCTCTCTGTCTTCCCCTCCTCTCTCCATTTCTCTCTGTCCTATCCAACAACGAACGACAACATCAACAGAACAGTAATAACCACAACAGGGCTACAACAAGGGCAACAAAAGGGGGAAGAATGGCCTCCAGGAGCAGTGGATTCATGGTGCAGGCACTGAGCCCAGCAATAACCCTGGAGGCAAAAAAAAAAAAAAAAAAGTAGCCCTTATGACTGGGAAAAATGCAAAATAATGCCTTCCATAGAATATATTGGCAAGACCCAATACAGCGTGTAATGAGTCCTAGATAAAGTGTAAGATAAAGTAGATCCTCATAACTGTAAAAATTGTTAAAGCTGAGGGAGTAGGGCGGTAGTGCAGTGGATTAAGCGCACATAGCGCAAGGGCCGGTGTAAGGATCCTGGTTCAAGTCCCAGGCTCCCCACCTATAGGGGAGTCACTTCACAGGTGGTGAAATAGCTCTACAGGTGTCTATCTTTCTCTCCCCTCTCTGTCTTCCCCTCCTTTCTCCATTTCTTTCTGTCCTATCCAACAACGACGACATCAGTAACAACAACAATAATAACTACAACAAAAGGGAATAAATAAAATTGTTAAAGTTAAAGAGCCAATTAAAGTTAATTAAGATGTGTGTAGAACTTTTAAAACATGTATTATAGGGAGGACAGATAAATGTGCATAGAGTAATCGCATTACCATGTACACTGTCCATGGTCAAGTTCTGGTACCTTATGGGAGGTGCCAAGGCGAGGGAGAAGTGCTGGTGCTGCGAAGTCTTCCCTTCTCTTTTTCCGTCTCTGAATGAAAAAGGTGGGAGTAGTGAACTGCTCATACTTGAGGCCCCATCCCTACAGAGTAAATGAATTAAAAAAAAATAGATACAACAGAAACCAAACCTCCCACCTCAAAGATTGTTTTAGTCTCTAGTAAAGAGAATTCTACTCTTTAAATTAAACAATCAAAATTAGGTATGTTCCATCAAGACATGGACAGAGAACTTCCAATCTGCAAAGTGAATGCACGTTTTGTTTGAACTATGAATGTTTTTTGACTAAATGTCATGATATGTAATAATAGTATATATTGCATAATTTCTATTTTCCTACTCTGTTCTTTCACATACTTTGTTAACTTTCTGGCTCTGAAGTCATTTGAGTTTATAATTCTGGCTTAAAAAATGAATTTGGAGACTCAACCCCATAGACAAATGAAGCCCAAACAATACATCATATTAAAATGCTTCTGCATATCAAAATAAAATTATAGAAGCACAAAATAGGCAACCCAATAACTAGAGGCTATTTGCATAACATAATTCACAAATGATATAATATTTATGCATATTTATAATATGTATCATGGTATATGTTATATATATTTATATATATAGTAGTATTTCCCCTCTCTGTCTCTCTGTATTTCTTTCTTTCTCTCTCTCTCTCTCTCTCTATATATATATATATATATATATATATTAGACATTATAGATGGGATGAGATTTACTTGTAATGTAGGTGTATATTCCTATATATTCTCTCTCTATATATCCTATATATATATATATTCCTGTCCTAGGTGTATATGAGGTTTACTTGTAGTCTAGGTGTATATTCCTATAATATTTAAATTATTAGAACAAGTATATAAAATACATACTATAATTAGACAATTTGCAAGTAAAATTGAGCAATTTCAAAAATCTGAAATTTTCTATTAAAAATGACCAGATAATCAGAAACATTATTATCTAGTTTTGTCTTGAGGTGTGATTTGGTTAGTGATTTAGTAAGAAGAATGGCATTTGATTTTCTTTGATTCTTATTTTAAAGGTAGTTTCTTTTCTATTCTTATTATCTTTATTTATTTACCAGATAGAGACAGCCAGAAATCAAGAGGGCACTGGGTGATAGACAGGGTGAGAGACAGAGAAACAACTGCAATCTATATAATATAGATATAGCCTGATTATATTTACCAGCATCTACTTCTTAGATTTCATGCATAGATACAATGCATTTTTAGAAATAGAATGTTTTAAAATCTAGTTCATTTTCTGGAAAAAGAAAATAAATAAACATTTAGCTGTATATTTTTTATATACATAAAATGTGTGCTTGGCATTTCATGAAAATTTGTATGTTGGCAATTGAGTTTTTTCTAAATTTGTTAAATATCTCTTCTTTGGATTGAAATTTAAAAGTTCTATTTGGAAAGGAAGGAATATATATTTCTCTTTCTGTTGAAAAAAAAGTTTTTATCCTTCCATAATTACAGACTAAGGAATGTTTGAAAAATACTTGGCAAAAATTTAGATGACTGGTCCTTGTGGACCACTTAGTTTACAGATAGACAAATGACAGACAAGATGACCTTCCTTTCAGTGTCATCAAAGATAGAATAAAAAATGAGCTTAGCTTGCATGCAGGGTAGGGAATTTGTGTACCAGCCTTGAAAGTTTTATGTCTGACCTGGTTGCAATGACAGGCTTATTTCTGATAAAAGAGAATTAAAACCTTGCTCCTCTAAAGGAAAACTTGAAAATAAAAAGGGAATCAAAGTCTGGCAAATGAGACCATGGATTGGACTCTATCATCACTGTCAACAGAATATATACATTGAGAATTCACTGAAAAAAAAAAAAAAAAGGATGGAACTAAATATAGTGAGACTGACATTGAGTACAGTTCATTTATTGGTAAATTTAGACATTTTAGGCATATCCAAAAGAGGTAATATTTGAAACTTTCTGTTCCCTATGAAACTATGACACCTCCTCTGAAGATAAAAAATAAAGAATGTAAATTCAGATGTCCATTCATCAGTAATAAATTGTTTTACATTAAAATGATTTTCTTCAGTTAACATTAAAGACAGAAAAGATATTTTGGCTTGCTTTTTTTTTTGGCTTCCCCACCAGAGTTACCACTGGAACTCAGTGTCTACAAAACAACTCCATTGCTCTTGTTGTCCATTTTTTTCTTTCTTATTCTTACAAAGACATAGAGAAATAGGGCAAGAGAGAGACAGAGAGAAGCACCTATAACACTGATTCACCACTCATAAAACTTCTGCCTTGTAGCTGGAGATTTTCAAACTGGGTTCTTGTGCATGTTAACATGTGTGCTCAACTGTGTGTACCACTAATTGGCACCCAACAAGCTGATATTTAACTTCAGGAGATAATGCGTATCTGTATATCCATACTGTGCTTCCAAATTTTACCTTAATTATGTATTCACTGTATTTGTCTTTCCCTGTCTGACTTATTTCAGTTAGCATAATGCTCTCAAAGTTCATTTATGCTATCACAAATGTCAAAATTTCCTTCCTTGTTGTGGAAGAATCCTATTCAGCTTTATATGCTGAACACATTATCTTATACACTCATCTCTCAGTGGATATTTAGACTGCCTTTATACCCAGGCTTGTATAAATAAAGTGACAATAAATCTGGGGATGTATGTATTCTCCCCACACCCCCGATTTTTTTCTATCTGTTGCTTTTGTTTCCTTCAGATAAGTATTCAGAAATGGAATTGTTAAGACAAGGGTAGGTCTATTTTGAACTTTCAGGGGAAACTCCATGCTGCTTTTTGCAATAACTTCTCTAGTTTACATTCCCACCAGCAATGTGAAAGAGTCCCATTTTCTTGTCAACAGTGAACAAAATGTTCTCTTTTGATAAAAGCCACTCCCACAGGTGTGGGGGAATCTTATTATATGACTTTGATTTACACATTATATCCCATATGTTTCACATGCCTGATGACCACCTGTATATTCTTTTTTGGAAGAAAACATAATCTATTCAAACACTTAGCTTGTTTTATAGAAGAAGTAACTGTTTCTGGTGTAAAATATAAAAACACACTAGCCAAACTTATGACAAAGATTTTACAGCTTATGTTTGTTTTCTTCTAAGAGTTTGATGGTTTTAGGTGATACATGCATGTCTTCAGTGTATTTTTATTTAATATTTGTGTATGGTGTCAGGCAGCTGCTCAATTTAATTCATTTAGATGTAGCTCTTAATTTTTTCCAAAACTATTTACTAAAGTGTCTGTCTCTTCCCCATTGTATTTTCTTGCCCACATCATAAGTTAATTGATTTTTATATGCATGTGTTTGTTTATTTCTGTGTTCTTGATTCTATCCTATCGCTTGCTATGTCTGTTTTCATCCCGTACTATACTCTTTTCTTAACATCATTTTGTAATATAGTTTGAAATTAGGGAACACACCTCCAGTTTTATTCTTGCTACTTGTTGTGGGAAATCTCATAGTGTAAAGATACATATTTATTTAATCTAAAAATAGTTTTATTTCTATATTATTTATCATACTTTGTGAGTTTTTTCAAGTGCTTTCAGATATGCTTTCCTATTTCTTCATTTAGTCAACTGACTACAGTTTTCACAAATTTCAGTTGAATGTGGTTTTCACATAGTCCACCTGTCAGATAATATGCACTATCTAACAACTACTTGAAAACCATAATTGCCTTTTAACATATTGGTTCTGTCAGTTGACAAGGAGATTGTTTTTGTTTTGTGTGTGTGTGTGTGTTTTCTGGTGTGTTTATAAACTTCACCTTTGTGTAATTGTCCTTAACTCTTTTTTATTTTTAATATTTATTTATTTATTTATTTATTCCTTTTTGTTGCCCTTGTTTTATTGTTGTAGTTATTATTGTTGTTGTTACTGATGTCATCGTTGTTGGATAGGATAGAGAGAAATGAAGAAACGAGGGGAAGACAGAGAGGGAGAGAGAAAGATAGAAACCTGCAGACCTGGTTCACGGCTTGTGAAGCGATTCCCCTGCAGGTGGGGAGCCTGGGGCTGAAACTGGGATCCTTATTCAGGTCCTTGTGCTTTGTGCCACGTACGCTTAACCCGCTGTGCTGCCGCCTGGCTCCCTATCCTCAACTCTTATAGATGCTGTAATATTAAACAGATTTTGAGTCAGAAATGCCTATGCAATAATTTGAGTTCTGCATCTGCCACAGAGACAGTGGCACAGACACAGATTCTATATAATAATGTTTAGTCATAACCTGTTATATATAATTACTTCATACACATCAGTGATTGGACACATTGAATGTTATATCCCAAAAGAGCAGGAATTTAAATTGTACTTTCATTTGAATAAATAAAATGCACTAATATTTATATGTACGAATTCAGATCTGGTCTATGACCATACGTCACAGTGAGTTATACCATTATTCCCATACTGGATCAGATGTGGTAGTCAGTCTCCAGAGGGAAATATAAACCAGAATATATAAGAAATAATCAAATGGAGAACTCATCCTTCCCCTCATCCTTTGCTCTGTTTCAATGGACTTTGCAAAAGATCTGCAAAAATCTAGATCTCTAATTTTCATATTACTCTGTTGTTGCTGTTGCCTGATATTGAAGATAAGTAAATTAACATCTTTAGATGGCAGGAAGAAGAGTGATGGGTAATAAAACTGATTTTTACTGACACATTCAATTTCATGCTGCTGTTTTGTGTGTGTTTGTGGCAAAGGAATCAGAGCTTAAAAGAAAACAAAAAAAGCAACTTACTGAGTGACATTGAACTTACAGGTCTGGACACTATGACATTGAGTTTTAGGGATTTGTTTGCCATGTGGTAAAGATATGCAGGAGCTGAGTAACATGGGACCTGAAGAACTTTAATACCAACAGCCCCACCTTGAGTTTTCCAAATGAAGCTATTCTGTATCATAGATGTATAATTAATGACACCTATCAACTCTGTTGTATCAGTATCATTTTATGAATAGCTGAGTTTTTATGATTACCCATTATGATCTTGTCAGTATCTTAAGTATAAATGGGAGGAAATATTAACTCTTAACTCATTTGTTATGAATTAATTAGCAGGTATTCGGACCACAACAATGCCTCTTGAGTAGCTCACAAGTCTGATTTATTCATCTATACTACCTTAAATATCACTTCATTACTCAGAACTTTCTTTTATATGTGTACTCTTAATATTTCCTCACCTTTCCGTTCCTCTTCATTTTCCTTTTCTCTAGCCTCCTCTCTCTATTTTGTCCTCTTTTATTGATCTTACCAGTTTCCTTATCTCACCCTAATTAAATTTATGACCTAGCATTGCTGCATGCCTTTCATTTTTCATTCTTATTTGTTCTTAGCTTCCAGTGTGAGGCACTGAGAAGCCTAAGTAAAGAAGAAATAGCTTCTGTCTGAGTGATCTATTATTGTCTTTCTTTTTTTCTTTTACTCTCTCTCTCTTTTTTTTTTTAACTCCTGAAGAGATTTAAGAAAAATAGAAATATAATGTCTGTAAGGACGAAGCACAGCAGCTACCTTTTTCTCTTCAGAGGAGTCACTGTTCCATCAGTTCACCCCAATAGTTCAGTAGCTGCTGTCACTCCTTATGAAGGTAAAATCTTCCATTCTTTTGTATAGAAATGTCTACAAATGCAAATACCCCTGGTAAACATCTAGATAATTAAGCTTTTATTCTTTGAAATTGTCATGGTACCTTGTTCAATTTTTCTTGCTTCCTTTCTCTTTTTCTTTCTTTCTTTCCTTTCCTCCAGGGTTATTGCTGGGGCTCGGTGCCTGCACTATGGATCCACTGCTCCTGGAAGCTATTTTTTTCCCTTTTGTTGCTCTTGTTGTTAATTGTTGTTGTTATTATTATTTTTGTTGTTATTGATGTCATTGTTGTTGGATAAGACAGCGAGAAATCGAGAGAGGAGAGCAAGACAGAGGGGGGAGAGAAAGACATGCATCTGCAGACCTGCTTCACCCCCTTGCAAGTAGGGAGCCGGGGGCTGAAACTGGGATCCTTAAGCTGGTCCATGCGCTGGTCCTTGCACTTAACCCGCTATGCTACTGCCCGGCCCACAGTTCAATTATTTTTTAGTTAATATTGTCATTAAAGTAAGAAAAGTGGAACAGATTATGTTGAGGCTCTGGGATTCTGATTTTCATTGAAACATTTATTCCTCTTACTGTCATTCTTGCTTCCTTAAAGATTATGTTGGCTAACTCAACTTTTCCATATTCTTCAGATCATAGTTAATTCTGTATTTTATACTACTCACACTCTGCCTCAACTTTTATTCTCTCTGTAGCTTCTGAGAAACAAGTAACATGTTTGGTCTTTCATTATTTCAATGTGGTATCAGAGAGTCATTCTGTGGAACTGTTTTTGAAAAAGAAATCATTGACATTTCAATGACATCCTCCTGGGTAACTTTCCTGGTCACTTCTCCCATTTAAAAAATAGTAATATCTAGTAGCAGAAATAGTCTATTCCATTACTTCAATTGAAATGTCCTCTCCCCTTAGTTAGGTGTTTTTTGTCTGCATAGAAACCTTTTTTTTTTTAATATGGCAATACAATTATGAATACTATTTAGGGACACACCCCTAATTTATGGAGGATTTAACATCTGTCAGGATTGTTAAGTACAGACCTGTGATGATTCTCAAATGGAAAACACTGCTATTATCTATATCTATCTATCTATCTATCTATCTATCATATTTTACTTCTAAATCATCCCTGAATACATTTAGATTTTCCTCCATTATTGACACAAAATATTCATCATGCTATTCTTAATGATGGCTAGACTGTAGAAAACATGAACAACTGGGGATTGCAGTTAATCAAACATAATACTAAGTATAAGAACAGGTGCAAGGATCTGGTCTGAAGTCCCAGCTCTCCGCCTACATGAAGGATGCTTCATAGGTGGTGAAGCAGGTCTGCAGGTGCCTCTCTTTATCTCTTCCCCTGTATTTCCCTTACCCCTCTCAGCTTCTGTCCTATCCAATAAAATGAAAAAAAAAAAAAAAAAGGCTGCCAGGAGCAGTGGATTCGTAGTGCTGGCAACGAGACCCAACAATAACCCCAGAGGCAAAAGAAGCAAACAAAAACCATGAACAACTCTCTCATATCTATGGACATCTAATTTTTGACAAGGGGGCTAAAATTATTACATGAAGAGTATCTCTTCAACAAATAGTGTTGGGACATTCTAGTTGAAAATTACAGAATGAAACTGAATCACTACATTTCACCACACACAAAAGTAAACTCCATACAGATCAAGGACTTGGATGTTAGACCAGAAACTATCAAATACTTAGAGGAAAATATTGGCAGAACTATTTTCCATCTAAATTTTATAGGCATCTTAAAAGATATTTGCAAAGAAGGCACGAACGAAAATAAACCATTGGGACTACATCAAATTGGAAAGCTTCTACACACACACACACACACACACACACACACACACACACACACACACACAAAACCACCATGCAAACAAAGAGACTCCGTACAGAATAGGATATCTATTTACATGCCATATATCAGATGAATGGCTAATAATCAAAATATAAAAAAGCTCACCAAACTCAGTAACAAAAACCCCAAATGGCTCCATCCAAAAGTGGGGAGTTAATATGAACAGAATATTCATCAAAGAAGAGAACCAAAAAATCAACAGACATATGAAAAAATTCTCCAAATCATTGATTTGTTAGAGAAATGCAAATTAAGACAACAGTGAGATACCACTTCACTCCTGTGAGATTGTCATACATCAGAAAGGATAGTAACAACAAGTGTTGGAGAGATTGTGGGGGAAAAGGGCACCCATTCACACTGCTAGTGGGAATATAAATTGGTCCAACCCCATGTGTAGAGCTCTCAGAAGAACTGGAAATGGACCTGCCCTATGACTATGCAATAACTCTCCTGGGAATATATCATAAAGAACAAATAAACCCATCCAAAAAGATCTGTGTATACCTATATTCAGTAGCTAAAAACTGGTATCAATCTAGGTGTCCAACAACAAAATAGTAGCTGAGAAACTTGTGGTATATGTACATAATGGGATACTACTCTGCTGTTGAGTGATGAATTCACCTTCTTCATATCTTTGTGGATGGAGAATAAAGGAATCATGTTAAGTGAGATAAGCCAGAAAGAGAAAGATAAATATGGGAAAATCTCACTCATGCACAGAAGTTGAGAATAAGAACAGAAAAGAGAAACAAAAAGAACAAATTGAACTGGGTTTGGTGTATTGCACTTAAGTAAAAGAATTGGTGTGTGTGTGTGTGTGTGTGTGTGTGTGTGTGTGTGTGTGTGTGTTGGGGGCCACTTTCAGGTTCTGGTGTGTGATAGAAGACCGAGGCTGGGAGTAAGAGTGTTTTGTAAAAAAACTGAGAAATTTTATATATGTAACAACTACTGTATTTACTGTAAACCATTAGTCCCTAATATAAATATTTAAAAAATGAACTATTATGGGTTATTGAGTTCACAAGGTGGGGGTTATTTAAATAATCAAGTCACTTCTGTGCATGAATGAGATGTGTGTACAAATTTGATTACCTTAAACGATGATGATGATTTAAAAATAACAAAATATTTACAATAGTTTAATGACTGGACTTTTTTATGTGAGACTATTTTTTATGAGAGATTATTTTTTTATGTGGACTATTTTTTATGAGAGATTATTTCTCTCTTTTTTTTGGTTATTTAATAACAATTGATAAGATTGGGATAAGAGGGGTACAATTGCATATATTTCCCACCACCAGAGTTCCATATCCCCTTCCTTCCATTGAAAACTCTGGGAGTTTTGACCAAAGATCTTTATAGGGAGCAGAAGGTGGAAGATCTGGCTTCTGTAATTTCTTCTCTGCTGGACATGGGCATTAACAGGTTGATCCATACCCCCCAGTCTGTCTCTATCTTTCTCTGGTGGGGTAGGGTTACAGGAAGAATTGATGAAGTCATCTGCCCAGGGAAGTCAGGTTGGCATCATGGTAGCATCTGCAATTTGGTGACTGAAAAACAGATATAAAGATATAAAGAAGAGGGAGTATGGTGGTAGCGCAGCATGTTAAGCGCACATAATGCAAAGCGCAAGGACCAGTGTAAGGATTCCGGTTGGAGCCCAGCTCCCCACCTGCAGGGAGCCACTTCACAGGCGGTAAAGCAGATCTGCAGGTGTCTATCTTTCTCTCCCCATCTCTACCTAGCCCTTCTCTCTCCACTTCTCTCTGTCCTATCCAACGACAACATCAACAATAATAACTACAACAGTAAAAACAAGGGCAACAAAAAGGAAATAATTATTTTAAAAAAGATATAAAGAAGAATAAAGTGTTAATAATCAAGAACCTACAGGTAAGAGTATAGCAGATGAAGTGTGGGGTCATCTTGTTGGAAGAAGCTAGGAATTCTATTTTAGGTATATTCCAAAAGGTCCATGACTTTACTGATTTTTGCATGAGCCTGACAGCTAACATGCAGATGAGCTAAGAGTATTGTCTGGGAAGATGGTGTCAGAGTTGAGGTTAGGACTAGAAAGTTGGATCAGGGCAGAGAGAAGCTCCCCAAAATGGGAAAAGTATATAAATACCATCAACTATATACTCCATCAATCTGACCTAAGGCCCATGTCTATTTATACTTAGTACAGGAACCTGTGAAACCTCTGTATCCCTGTCAGTTTAACATCTCATTCCATGGTCACAGCTAGGAACATTCTAAGCTGCACTCATTTCAAGATCCTTCTTCCTTGAGTGGAAGAGTATATTGACCCAGCCTCCTTTTGATTGTTCATGATGGAAATGACCAGTGATGGTGAAGTGAAGGATCTGTTAAAGATCTAGGTCAATTTTTTGTATGTGGGAGACTGATTATTTCTGAAGGATGTTTTCATCTGCAGAGGAGAATCTTCATGAGTGGTGAAGCAATGCTACAAGTCTGTCTCCCTCCCGCTTTAACTTTCCCTTCCTTCTCTTTTTTAAAAAATATTTTTATTATCTTTATTTTTTTTTTGGGTAGGGACAGCCAGATATCGAGAGAGAAAGGGGTGATAGAGAGGGAGAGAGACAGAGAGACACCTGCAACACTGCTTCACCACTCTTAAAGTTTTTCCCCTGCAGGTGGAGACTGGGGGATTGAACCTGGGTCCTTGCACCTTGTAAAGTGTGCTCAGCCAGGTAGGCCACCACTTGGCCACTCCTCAGTTTCTTTCTTCTTTCTTTCTTTCTTTCTTTCTTTCTTTCTTTCTTTCTTTCTCTCTCTCTCTCTCTCTTTCTTTCTTTTTATTATTTTTTTCCCTCCAGGGCTATCACTGGGGTTAGATGCCTGCACTGCAAATTCACCTCTCCCAATGACAATTTTTCCCCCTTCCTTCCTTCCTTCCTTCCTTCCTTCCTTCCTTCCTTCCTTCCTTCCTTTCTCTCCCCTTTCTTTCTTTCTTTCTTTCTTTCTTTCTTTCTTTCTTTCTTTCTTTCTTTCTTTCTTTCTCGTTAGAACAGAGAAATTAAGAGAGGAGTGCCAGATAGGGAGAAAGAGAGATACCTGCATATCTGCTTCATCGCTCCTGAGGCACCCCTGCTGCAGATGAGGAAGGGTGGCTGGAACCTGGATCCTTGTGCTTGGCACTGTGTTCTCTTAACTAGGTGTGCTGCTGCCAGGCCTCTTTCTCAATTTCTCTGTCTTTAGTAGATAAATGCATACATAAATAAAAAATATTTTAATATAGGCATTTTTAGTGACTATTTTGGATCAAATTGCATGAAACTTTCTTCTCTTTAACCTCCTCCTCTTCTTCCTCTTCTTTTTTTGACAGAGAAGGAAAGAAACTTTACCACTGAAGTTTTATTTAATGCTGTCACAACCAGGCTAGAGTCTGAGTCTGACACATTAAAAGCAGTGCTGTATCCAACTCGATTCTTTGGCCAACCTACATAAAACTTTTTGGATTTATTATTGAAGGTTTTAGAAATTAGAAGTAATCCACAAGTGAAGTCTAATTTTTTTTAGGCATCTTTAAAGTTGCTGGAAACATGCCAATAAATGCAGAGTATGAAATGCCAGGAGTAATTGACCTGCAGTCTGTCCCCAGTAAAACAACATAAAGTCACAATACACTGTAGCCCAAACCTCTAACCTATTACTATTCCTGGAGAACAGAAAAGAGAGAGTGAATTGTCTCAATGAGGCAAGGTGTTGGCAGGCAACCAGTTCTCTCTCTCTCTCTCTCTCCTCTAAAATGCATTGAATAGACTGTTGAACTTGTTTATATTTGCTTCAGTGACTTGCCTTGGCAAATTACTCCCTGTCTTTATTGTGGAATTCAGTATACTTGTAGTGTTTTAATTTTAGTTTGTAGCCCAGTGTTTAACTTGCCCACTAGTGTAAACAATAATGGATAAATTGATATTCTCTGAGTTAGAACCTTATAAAGTTTATTTTGTCCTTTCTTTGGAGGAATGTTCTTTTTTTTTTTTTTTTTTTTTTTTAACAAGAGCACTTCTTAACTCTGGTTTATGGTGGTGTGAGGGATTGAACCTGGGACTTTGGAGCCTCAGGCATGATAGTCTCTTTGCATAAACATTATGCTCTCTACCCCTCCCTGAGTGTTCTTTTTTTGTAACTCAATATCAGGTTTTTATTTTGCATTCACATTTTCTTAATTTTATGGATAAATATCATTAAATTATATGATCCCCCCCGCCTTTCTCTACTGCTGGGTAAGTTCTCTCCTTTAAATACTTAAATGTTATCAGTTTCTCTACATCAGTCTCTGCTCACTAAGCCCTGGAGACTCATGTATATTTTCTCCCCCTATTCTGAAATGCACCTCGTTGATTTTTCCAGCTGCACTGCACTAGTTCTTTGTTTTCTGCAGGACTCCCTGCTGGCTTTTCCCTACAGGAATTCTGGCTACATTCTAAATTATGTTCTTGATCTGAACCTCTAATGATGAAGCTCTGGGTTCTTGTAATTTAGAAGGAGAGCTGTGGTCCAGGAAGTGGCACAGTGGCTAAGGAACTAGACTGTTAAGCATGAAGTCCTGAGTTCAATCCCTGGAAGCACATGTACCAGAGAGATGTCTGGTTCTTTCTCTCCTCCTATCTCTCTCATTAATAAATAAATACAATCTTAAAAAAAAGATTTTACTCTATCCATTTTTGTTGGGTGATTAACTAAACTCACTCTCACTTGAGTGTGAAGTCATTGCTTTGCTACACAAGCACAAAATCAGTTGTGTTGTATTGCCACTTTGTTGTTTTTGTTTCTTTTCAACCCGGTAAGCTTGCACTAGGGCTATCTGCATATTGATAAATACTCTATATGATATATTTTTGTGGTATGAGGTCTCTACAAATCTACCTGGATTATTTTATTTATGTGCTTTCTTTACTGAGATCAAACCTCAGAAGGACTGAGTTTGAACTCTTCAGTGACCTTGGGGAAAGGGATAAGCAGAAACTGAGAAATTGGGTAAAACCTACCCACAGAAATTGGTATGTGAATCTGAGAAACATAACAAGCAAACAAGCCTTCAGGGGGCTACATGATGGCACACCTAGTAGAGTGCAGACACTCCCATTCTCAACGACTAGGTTTGAAACCCAGATTTCCAGTCTTGCAGGTCTCTGTCTTTGTCTCTGTCTCTCTATCTCTCTGTGTCTCCTCCTTTCCTCTCAATTTCTATCTCAACAAAAAAACAAAATACACACAGGAAACACACACACACACACACACACACACACACACACACACACAAAGAAGGCCGCCAGAGGATTCATCATGCAGCTCCACTGATAACTCTGGTTAGAAGAAAAAGAAAGTTAGCCACCAAAACTCACATCCAATCCCTTTCCTTTCCTAGTGGCAGTCTTAGGGACTAGATAGGTTGCTATGGAGGGAAGGAGGAAAGAGGGAACACTGGGTCCAGATTTCAATCACTCTAGAGTGTAGGCGGGAAAAAAAAAAAAGACAGCCACAATTAAAAAAATAAATAAATAAAGAGAGCTGAGTAAACTGGGCCAGGTTAAGGACCCAACCTTGTTCTATGATAGGTAGCTTGCTCTTTCTTATAAGGCAATATATATTTGAAAAATATATATATAGTAATAAAAACAAATTTGTGTAGGTAGAGGGTCAAATTGCCTTTCTGTACATGAAGAAACAAACTTTGTGCGCATCAAGTGATTTGATAAAGTTTAGCCAAGTCTCAGACTTTACCACTGCTGTGTCCTTGGTCCAGATACGACTACCATAAACCTAGGTACTAATTTTTCAAAGTTTACCAAATCCTTTCCAGAACTTTTGATATTTCATTTTAACATTCTCAACATTCTATGTGTTTCTCTGAAAACTAGTTTGCCTAGCAGAGAATAACCTGAAAAGTTTTTCTGTGCAAGTAAATGCCATGACGAAAGTTAAAAAGTGTTGGCATGCTATGACCTTTGAGAATTAGATTAAGCTCTGAAAAAAAAAAAAGTCCCCTGATACATTTTTTTCCCTTGGATTTAGGATTTTTCACTCTTGGTGTTAAAGCTTATAAGTAATTGCATTTCTAATTAGACAATAAAGAACAAATAAGAGATACATACTGTGAGCAACATTTAGTGAAATAAGGTATGTACATATTAAGTTTAAGTACGTATATAACATAATATATAATCAGGAGGTTCAAACAATTCAGAATGTAGCATTAACCCTCTTTTTTAAAGCTTTTTATTTGTTTGTTTTGTTTTTGCCTCCAAGGTTATCTCTGGGGCTCAGTTCCTGCACTATGTATCCACTGCATCTGGAAGCCATTTTCCCGTACTTTTTTGTTCCCCTTGTTGTTATTTGTTATTATTGCTACTGCTGTTATTGTTGTTGGATAGGACAGAGAAAAATCAAGAGAAGAGGGGAAGATAGAGAAAGAGAGAGAAGGAGAGACACCTGTAGACCTGCTTCACTGGACCCCCATGCAGGTGGGGAACGGGGGGGCTAGAACTGGGATCCTTAAGCCAGTCCTTGCACTTTGCCCCATGTATGCTTAACCTGCTGAACTACCACCTGGCCCCTGCTTTAACTTTGCTTAAATTTATTTTTATTCTTTTGCATTAACCCTTTTTAATTGCCAATATATTATTAACTCTTACCAGCGGATATTAAATGATCTCATAATGTTAATTGTTTTATAACTTTCAACTATGTGTATATATCATATACCGTGAGTCCCATACAACTAAACAGAGAAGTTAATTTCTTTCACTAATAATAGTTATACTTGTAGTTAAATTTTACACATGTGTTTTTCTTTATATATAGACTCATAGAAATAAATTTTAAATCTTTCATCAGAAATATCAGATTAGTAGACATTTATCCTGAAAATTGTATTGCAAGTACTTGTAAAATTCTTTCTTATACATGAGAATATATATGGTTCATTAGAGATATTTGCATTTTTCAAGGTATTTGATGGCAAGTCTATACGGTTTATATAAGAGTAAATCCAAATGATTTTTGTTTATTTTTGAATTTACCAAAGCTGTGATTTAGTAAGTAACAGTGGGCTCTAAAAACTATCTTGAAACAGATCAAGCAAACTAGTTGGCTCTTATTAACAGTTAAAATATGTCATGTGGCTCAGTTCTTTTCTGAATAGGCTGAGGGTGTCAGCTATTTGGCTTCATGGGATTTCTGGAACATCAATTGACACATTTAATTTGAGACCCTGGGAATTTCTTTTGCTTTTTACTAGACTGTGCTGTCTCATCCATCTTTTTTAACAATGCCAGATACCTACCTGGACTGCAGAATTATAGCTGCCCTAGTCTCTAAGGTTTGGTTGGATTTCTATGTTTGTTATCGTTGTTATTATTGTATTGAAAAAAATCTAACTGGTCTGCTTCTCTTTTACTAATGAAAGAGAATGTTTGTAGCAAAGGGAATACAAGCTTAAAGTACATTTAGCTAGTAGAGATAGAAATACAAATTAATTGAAATGATTTAAGATCTTGGGGGCATTTAAATATATTTTATTGAGAACTTGAAATGTAAAATGTGATTGTTACTACATTTTCTAATATCCTTTAGTGATATTCTGGGAGTGTGGGAGGAAGATAGACTTCTGAGTTATGAAACTCAGGTAATGTCTTCTTATTCAAGATTATGTTGATGTCTCTTGATAAAAATAGAAGTTGGTTAGAATATTAGGATATATTTTATTTTAAACTTTCAATTACTGAGTAAAATAACCATCTTGAGTAATTAATTTAATAAATATTAATAGAGCCCCCCACTATGTACAAGGGGCTATTCTAGGACCTTATATATAGGACATGAATAAACAAAAGGGGTAGACATGCCTTCTAAGAGCTTACTTTTCAGGAAGGAGGGTAGCTCTTTAACAATTAATACATTGCATTATGTTTATACATTATACATGTTTTATAGAATTATATATTTTGGCATATACAAATGGCACAAATATACAATATATAGAAATATGGCATAGGATAAAATAGGACTGAGAAATGTTAGCTAAAATATAGAAGATGAGGGACAGGGACTTTAGTATAAAGTTTAAATAGTTCAAATTTTATTGAGAAGTAGAAAGAATTGCAAGAGATGGTAAAAGTAGCTTAGGATTTCACTGGGTGAATAGCATTTCAATCTGAGGGTATGACCAGAACATATAATATAATTAAAAGAGAGAGAGAGAGGATGAGAGAGAGAGAAAAAAATGGCTGCTAGAACAGTGGATTCCTAGTGCAGATGTGGCGCCCCAGTGATAACCCAGGTGACAGGAAAGAGAAAGAGAGAGAGAGAGAGGAAGAAGAAAGAAAGGAAGAAAGGAAAGAAAGAAAAAAAGAGAAAGAAAGAAAGAAAGAAAGAAAGAAAGAAAGAAAGAAAGAAAGAAAGAAAGAGAGTCGGACGGTGGCGCAGTCAGTTAAGCACACGTGGCACAAAGCACAAGGACAGGCGGAAGGATCCCGGTTAGAGCCCCCAGCTCTCCACCTGCAGGGGAGTCGCTTCACAAGCGGTGAAGCAGGTCTGCAGGTGCCTCCCCCCCTCCCCTCCTCTCTCCATTTCTCATTGTCCTATCCAACAACAAGGACATCAATAACCACAACAATGTTAAACAACAAGGGCAACAAAAGGGAAAATAATAAATATATAAAAAACTAAATAAAAAGAAAGAAAGAAAGAAAGAAAGAAAGAAAGAAAGAAAAAAGGAAGAATAGGAAAGCTATCAGGGGAGGGGATGGGATACGGAGATCTGGTGGTGGGAATTGTGTGGTGTTGTACCCTTCTTATCCTATGGTTTTCTTAATGTCTCCTTTTTAAAATAAATAAAAAAAGAAAAAGAAGGAAGAGAGAGAAAGGGAGAAAGGAGAGACAATCCCTATATGCATAGCCTAGAGAGATAAGAATTGGAAGCCTCATTCTGGGCATATTTAAATTATTGTAATTTATTGAAAGGTCATGAGATACTGGGAAAAAAAACACATGTACAATGAAGCAACTAGGGTAAAAATAGAAAAAGAGAAAGATTAAGTAGAAAACCCAAAGTTGAGAGAAGATAGCAAATTCAAAATTTCCACAATACATTCAGGTAGAGGTATTTAGGATACAGTTAGATATTTGGCCATGGAGTTCCAGTGAGCAGACTGGAAAGGATATATACGTTTATAAGTCTTCATCATGTGAACTATCTGTAAAGCTATTGAGGGAATATGAGATCACAAAGTCAGTAAATGTAGATAAAGAGTCAGTTATTCACACCTGGCATTACCCAGTTAAATTAAGAAAGAAGGGTTAGGGTTAGGGTTAGGGTTAGGGTTAGGGTTAGGGTTAGGGTTAGGGTTAGGGTTAGGGTTAGGGTTGTGTGTGTGTGGGGGGCATCAGTGAAATAGGAAGAAATACCAAAACCGTGATACTGGGTCACATGTGATGGATGTCCATCAATGAATAAGTGATTTGTTGTGGCCACTGAATATTACAGATCAACTAAAAGACAGATTAAGAACTGCATTTGACATTATGCAGACTATTGGTAGTCTTGATACGAGGTGTCTTACTGACCTGGTAAAATTATAGTCTGTCTGGATTCATTTCAGTGGAAAAGAACCTGGGCCAATGGTGAGAATGTTTTGCAGATTCCTGTCACTAGGAGATGAGAAATTGTATCCATGTATCAACTGTACTGTAAACAACCCCTCAGTAAAATGATTTTTCAAAAGTGACTGAAATGAAGTTAAGCAGCTTTAATGCAAGTACAGATAATCGCTTCAATGAATTTTTACCAAAAATTGGGAAAAAAAAAAAAAATGAAGGGGATAGGAACTGGAGAATCAGTGTTGTAAGTCTGTTTATTTATTTATTTATTTTTGCCTCCAGGGTTATCACTGGGGCCTGGTGTCTGCACCAAGAATCCACTGTTCCTGGAGGCCATTTTTTCCCCATTTGGTTCCTTTGTTGTTGTCGTTATTGTTATTGTTGCCATTGATGCTGCTGAGAAAGAGAGACAAGAGACATACAGACCGGAGCACCACTCTCATATATGCAGGGGGCAAGGGGATCCAACCCAGAACCTCTCACACACAAATCCTACACTTTATCTGAGGAGCCATTCCTTGATTATAAGAGTATGTACTTAATAAGTATTTTCTAATTGACTGATTAAATAGGATATTTCTCTTTTTTATTTGCATTCTCTCTTTCTCACTGCCACTATTATCTCTAGGGTTCAATGCCTACATAATTGCCCCATTCACTGTTACTATACCCCACTTCCATGCTCCCTCCCAGCTTCTCTCCCTTTCTCCCTCTCTTTGCCTTTCCTCCCTCCCTTCCTCCCTTCCTTCCTTCCTTCCTTCTTTCCTCCTTTCCTCCCTCCCTCCCTCCCTTCCTTCCTTTTTCCCATATTCTAATACAGACAATGCAATAAGAAGGGTGAGTGAATGAGAAAAACCTGCAGCACTGCTACAGCACTTCTGAAAATTGTCCCCTGCAAATGGGGACCAGGGATTTGAGTCAGGGCCCTTAAGCAGATAATGTGTGTGATCTAACAGATGAGCCACTGACTGGCCCTACATTTATTGTTTTAAAACTTAGAGACTGGGGACCACATGGTGACACAGCTGACTGAGTGTACATGTTTATAATGTGCAAAGACCCAGGGCTCAAGCCCCCAGTCCCCACCTACAGGGGCAAAGCTTCAAGAGTAGTTAAGCAAGGGTGCAGGTGTCTCTTTGTTTCTCTCCCTATCTACTCATCCCACTCAATTTCTGGCTGTCTCTAACCAATAAATTTAAAACATATATATATATATTTAAAATTAATGAACATTATTAATCATAGACAGTTGGAACTAGGAATCTATAATTTGTGATTTCAAGTGAAATTAAGTTATTTGAAAAATAGTCTTTTTGGATCATTGTTTACTGTATTATTCCAAGTCAAAATAACAACATATGTATTGATGCTAATAATGTGGCCATACTTTACACTTTTATTTATATTATAATTAGTTCCATTTTATAAATGAAGAAACTCGGGCTCAGAGATGTTCATTATCTTCCCTACAAGGTGAAGTGTAAGACCTGGACTTAACTGGTTTTGTCTGGCTGTGTGTTGTTTCCATACAGTTTGATACTTCATAAATCACTGAGGCTTTTGCTATTGTCCGAACATCAATAGTAACCTCAAACCAGGTGGATTGTTTTCTTTGAATCAGATTTATTATAAAACAGTTGTATTACCACATGAATTCTGAACTATTTTCTATGACTTTTTTCTTTACTTAAGGAATATATATATATATATATTTTTTTTTTTTAAATAAAATTGCCTTTTAGAAACACAGGAGCACATTTGAATGAGTTCAGAGAACTTTCCTTAAAAACAGTAATATGGTGGGTCATGCAGTAGCTCAGAGGAATAAGAGCACATGGCATGAAGTGCAAGGACCAGTAACGATACTGGTTCAAGCCCCTGGATCCCCATCTGAGTTGGGGAGGGAGGTCACCTCACAAGCAGTGAAGCAGGTCTGCAGGTGTCTATCTTCTCTCCCCTCTCTGTCTTCCCCTCCTCTCTTGATTTCTCTCGGTCCTATGCAATGATAAGGACATAAATAAACAATAATAACAATCATAACAATAATAAAACAACAAGGGCAACTTGCGAAGTCGGGGGCTCGAACCGGGATCCTTATGCTGGTCCTTGCACTTAACCCGCTGCGCTACCGCCTGACCCCCTGCCTGTGTTTCTTAATTTGAGTGAAAAAAAAGTGGTCCAGAATGGTGAAATGATGCATGCCCAGGGCCCCAGTTCTGCAATAAATAAACCATTTGCCTTAGTGCTTTTCTTTTTTTAGTTTAAATTATATATATTTAACTACATTCCTGCAGAACATTTTTTATTAAGAATGTGTCTTTGATCATTTAAGTACTTCTACATGGAAGGGCATTCAGAACTCATATGTTCACTATTATAAACAATGACACCAAGTACCTATGTGTTTACAGTGATTTAATGCTCTGGGAGCATTTTTTGTTGTTTGTTTTGTTTTGTTTTTTGTTTTATTGAAATGTTGCAGAAGATACAAAGACTACCTAGGAAATAACAAGTCTTTGTTTTCAAAACGGACAATAACTCTTCTTATAAGTCCTTTTTCTTGACTATAAAAGTGAATAATAATACAGTAAGATATAAAGATCCTACTGTGAAGAAAACCATTTTAAAAAATACTACTAAGGAAGTTGTTAGTACTGGTGAAATACCTCACACCGAGAGTGTGCTGCTTTTTCCATGTGTGGAACCTACCTTTAAGCCTCGCCACTGCTTTCAAGGTAGCTTTGGTGCTATGGACTCTCATTCCTCTCCCCCTCCCCTCCCCTCCCTTCCCTTCCCCTTCTCCTCCCTCTCTTTCTACGTTTCTACCTTTAAAAGAATCATTGAGGATCGGGGCGCAGTGGGTTAAGAGCATATGGAGCAAAGCGCAAGGACCAGCCTAAGAATCCCATGGAAGCCCCTGGCTTCCCACCTGCAGGGGTGTCGCTTCACAAGTGGTGAAGCAGGTCTGTAGGTGTCTGTCTTTCTCTCCTCATCTCTGTCTTCCCATCTTCCCTCGATTTCTCTCTGTCCTATCCAACAACAATGATAGCAATAACACCAACAATAATAACAACAAGGATAAACAACAAGGACAACAAAAAGTGGACAAAATAGCCTCCAGAAGCAATGAATTCGCCTTGCAGGTACTGAGCCCCAGCAATAACCATGGAGGCCAAAAAAAAAAAAAAAAGAAAGAAAAGAAATCATAAAACATATATTAACAACCAGTGTTACCCATTCATTATTAATATTTTGGTACATATGTGCTTTGGGTGATTTTGTGATATATCATTTTTCAGAAGTGATAAAGTATACTCTTAGATATTGAGATTGCCTGAAAATGTGAAGATTTTTGTGCTGATGTTTCATAATGTAAATTTACTTCTATTAATAACTTGTGTTAATAGACTCTGTATTGTTAAGTATCCTGCATCTCAGAGCCCTATTGATCTGGTAAGGGAGAGTCATTGGTGGTCGTATTTTCAGTATGAAAATATAATAGCTTATTCAAGATTCAGAACTAAAACACACTCATTTAAATGGGAGAGTTAAAGGTAAGCATACTAGATACAAATTTAAACTTAAGAGACAAGTTGGAAAGTTTACACCTGTGGTTAGACCAAATTAATAGTATTTGTCTGCTTATCAAGCTGGGTTGATAAAGAATTTGACTTCTCAAGCATAGAGAGTAATGGATTCCAGTTAACATTTCCATAGGCTTAATAAACATATCTTATTTATTAACTTTAGGTGTATATGTGATGGCTCTCAAATGCATATAACATTATCCTCAGTGAGCTGTTGCATTTTTCTTTTCTAACTTCATTCACTTCTTCACAGAATTACTTAAAAAAAATATCTCCACTAGCACTCATATTGAGAAACTTGAAGGAGTGGGAAATATAACACAATGCAACATGACAGGAATATAGGGACCATATTTTTTCTGTCCATTAAACCCTTTACAAGGCTATACAGACTCTAGACCACAGTGAAGATTCATTGTTATAGCAGCCTAAAGGAACTTTCAGACTTCTTGTAGTCCATATGGTACAAATGATGTGTCCTTTCACATTTTTAGTGATGTCTAGAAGTAATCATCAAAATGACCTTGGAAATGTGTAGCAGAAATAAAAATGATCTCTCCAGCCTGTAGTTTTTTCTACAGTCTGTCACTCCTTATTGAAGAATTATAGCATTTTAGTGTGGCCAGCAAATTATCAAGTCTCTAGAATTTAAGTAGCCATTATATGTGCAGGACCTTGAATATTCCGGGACCTGATTAAATAGCCCCTTCCCTGTCAAGGAATTCAAGATGTTGTAAACTGATAATCATTCTTTCTCGACTACTCTGATCATTATTAATGATTCAAGGACCAAGCCAAAAATATTCATAGAATCCCTAAAGTGTTAAAAAAATTAGAAACCTTATACATTTTCAAATATCTAAAATAGTGTGTGAACAACAACAAAGAAAAGGACAGTGAAAGGAATTATCTACCAAGTGAAATGATGTAAAATGTTATTTTGGTACTATAAAATATTATTGTAAATACTACATTATCTCAAAAAGTAGTTGATTCTATCAATGAGCCCTTGGATTGATTATGATGTGTGTGGATATGGTTGGGGGAAATCAAGGCCAACAGAGTGGACAATTTATTTTTAATAAAATAGAAAAAGGTATTAACAGCTTAATGAAATGCTATATGTTTAGAACTATCCAAAAGTCATTGTCTTCCTGTGACAAATAAGTTCTAGCTGTTATAACTTGCTATATGTTTCACATCACTGTGAACTTAAAAATGCTTACAATGTTTCCTGTTAAGGACATAACAAGCCAGAAAGACTTCTTCTGCTAATTAGATATGAAGAATCATCACCCTTATTTTTTAAAACGTTATCAAGACACAAGTTCTTTTAATTTTTTAAAAATTTTTCCTTTTGTTGCCCTTGTTTTTTTATTGTTATTGTAGTTACTGTTGTTATTGATGTAGTCCTTGTTAGATAGGACAGACAGAAATGGAGAGAGGAGGGAAAGACAGAGAGGGGGAGAGAAAGACACCTGCAGACCTGCTTCACCGCCTGTGAAGCGACTTTCCTGGGAAGCCAGGGGCTTGAACCAGGATCCTTATGTTGGTTCTTACGCTTTGTGCCACGTGCACTTAACCTGCTATGCTACTGCCCTACTCCCGACACAAGTTCTTTTTTTTTTAATGTTTTTTTCTTTTTTAATATTTATTTATCTATTCCCTTTTGTTGCCCTTGTTTTATTGTTGTAGTTATTGTTGTTGGGCAGGACAGAGAGAAATGGAGAGAGGAGGGGAAAACAGAGAGGGGGAGAGAAAGATAGACACCTGCAGACCTGCTTCACTGCTTGTGAATCGATCCCCTACAGGTGGGGAGCCAGGGGTTCTAACTGGGGTCTTTCTGCTGGTCCTTGTGCTTTGAGCCATGTGCACTTAACCCACTGTGCTACCGCCCGACTCTGACACAAGTTCTTTTAAAGGTTCATATTTAAACAAATACAGTTTGAGTTTTTCACTGGACAAATTTAGCCCAACTTATGCAGAATTTTCTCCAGTCCTTGCTGTCCTGCTTTAGCCCTGTCTCTAGCACATGTTCACTATCTGTGTCTTAGAAGGTTACCCTCACTTTGTAGGTAAATGGTCATTTGTCATCAGTTGTTTTGTAGTGAGTTCAAGGTTCTGACAGAAACAACTATTTGTTAAAAAGATGGTGGTCGGCTTTGCTTCAAATACACTTTATCTGCAATATTATATCACACAATCTTACTTCCTTTGTTCCTGAAGAAGACTTACTTTCACTTCTGAAGTTACTCTCTCTTTCAGACCTGTCTTATCATTATTGTATCTTTTAATTCCAGAGCAGGACAGCTTTTTATGATCTTTTTATATGTTATTACCCTTTGGTTGCTACTCATCCTGAGACTTAAATGTAATCCAGTATCATTCCTACATGGAGTATTGAAGCTTCTGTTTTACACTTGACTAGATCAAGCTAAACCCTGGGTCATTTCATCTCTTCTGAGAGCCCAAGTACAAACATACTGTATGTGCTCTCACTACCTCAATGTAAAGATGTTGAAATATTTTAAAAGTTCCCACTAATAGAAGATGATATATATATATATATATATATATATATATATATATATATATATAATTTTTTTTCCCTCCAGGGTTGTTGTTGGGGCTCAATGCCTGCACCATGAATCCACTGCTCCTGGAGGTTATTTTTTTCCCCTTTTGTTGCTGTGTTTGTTCCATCGTTGTTGTGTTTATTATCATTGTTTTTATTGCTGTCGTTGTTGTTGGATAGGACAGAGACAAATGGAGAGGGGAGAGGAAGACAGAGAGGGGGAGAGAAAGACAGACACTTACAGACCTGCTTCACCGCCTGTGAAGCGACTCCCCTGCAGATAGGAAGCCTGGGCTCGAACCAGAATCCTTATGCCGGTTCTTGCGCTTTGCGCTAAGTGCGCTTAACCCGCTGCGTTACCACCGGACTCCCCCAAGATGAAATATTATTTACACCTTACTTCCACAGTACCTTTTCTAGTTCCCTGACAATCTTTTTGACTCTATCAATATTCAAGTAAATAATAGGGACTCCCGCTATTTATCTACCTGACATTCATTTTTCTTTTTCTTGTCCCCGAGTGCTAAGTCACAGGGGGAGATGGAGAAATGCAAATTAAAAACTCTTATGTGTAACCAGTAGTAGCAGAAGTCAGTTTCAAAAGTCTCTGCAGATCTTGATAATAACTATTCTTTTCTAATCTTGCTGTTCATCTCTAAAATAGGAAGCTGGGAGAAGAATACAGTGCTTTTCCTATAGGAATGTAACTAACACCTCTTAACAGAATAAGAATTATGTTCACGCAAGTATTGATTTAAAAATTCTATGGCGGGAATTGGGTGGTAGCGCCACGGGTTAAGCACACGTGGCGCAAATCAGCCGAAGGATCCGGGTTAGAGCCCCGGGCTCCCCATCTGCAGGGGAGTTGCTTCTCAGGCGGTGAAGCAAGTCTGCTGCAGGTATCTTTCTCTCCTCCTCTCTGTCTACCCCTCCTCTCTCCATTTCTCTCTGTCCTACCCAACAACAACGACATCAATAACAACAATAATAACTGCAACAATAAAACAACAAGGGCAACAAAAGGGAATAAATTAATATTTTAAAAAATTTAAGAAAAAAGAAAGACACCTGCAGACCTCCTTCATCACTTGTGAAACTACTCCCCTGTAGGTGGGGAGACGGGAACTCTAACCTGGATCCTTCCGCGGGTACTTGCGCTTTGCACAGTGTGTGCTTAACTGCTGCACACCGCCAGGCCCCAAATTAATTAAATTTAATATATATGTATATATAATAAAAATTCTATGACTAGAACATAAAATATTGTGTGATCACTCTGCATATAGGAGAAAAATTGAACTATGTAGATTAGTCCATAAAGAACTGCTCAGAACTCCATGCAAGTTTTAGTTTTAATGTAAACTTGTTCTTAAATGAAATAAGTACATTGGAAGAACTCTTCAGAAAGCATTTTAAAAGTTCCTAGAGGTGTCACAGGAATTTAATACATATAAAATTTTGAGAAGTCAAGTGCAAAGTCTATGAATATCAGCTGTTAAATTGTCATGACATAATAAATCAATAAGAGTACACATCTTTGATTTATAAAGATTTTTTTAATTTTTTAAAAATATTTATTTTATTTATTTAGTCCCTTATGTTGCCCTTGTTGTTTTATTGTTGTTGTTATTATTGTTGTTGTCGTTCTTGGATAGGACAGAGAGAAATGGAGAGAGGAGGGGAAGACAGAGAGGAGGAGAGAAAGATAGACACCTGCAGACCTGCTTCACCGCTTGTGAAGCGACTCCCCTGCAGGTGGGGAGCCCGGGTTCGAACCGGGATCCTTATGCCGGTCCTTGCGCTTTGCGCCACCTGCACTTAACCCGCTGCGCTACAGCCCGACTCCCGATTTATAAAGATTTTATGAGGGATTTTTCTCCTCTCAAATATGGAAAACTTAACTTACTGGGAAGAATAGAATTCTGTCGTAGCATCTCTGACCAATTCTCTTTTCTTTGCTTATAAGCATATCAAAAAAGGTAGCTTAAGTGGAAATTTAACTATAGCAGGAAAAAAATCCTGTTTTTCTGCAAAAATATAAATAAGTGTTTATACAATTTCTGATTTATGTTTGTGTGCTCTATACTAAAAATCTCTTCACATGAAGTTCATTTCCTGGCCTTCTTAAATGAGCCATGTCAAACCTCACCAGCCACTTCAGTCATCTGGATCAAAAACCTATCTTACTTTCTAAGCATGAAGTTCATCCTTTGTCAGTTGGCATCAAATTTGAGTCATACTTTGTTGTTGACAACATTGTTGTCAGCAGTGGATTTGGTAGGAGAATAACTGATAATGTTTGTTGAGTTCACCATGATCTAGCACTTTGGTGATCATTTTATATCATCAAAATATATCTTTTATATCTCTTCTAGTCCTCAGCAACCTGAAAAGACATACTATCATTATGTCTCTTATTAATTTGTCACATATAGGCCCGGTATCACCCCTCCTTCTCTGAAGATTATAGCTCTTGTTATTTTTCCCAATACTGCACCTTCATAATTTTAAGTTATATCATTGCTCATGCCATTGTCATACATTTATTCAATAGTTTTAACTTTCATTTTTCTTTTGTATATGTATCACTTATTTTTAATTAATTAATTGTTAATATTTGGGGGTAGTAACATTTTACAGTTATTGGTATATGTGTAAAATTTCTCAGTTTTCTTTTTTTTTAAGTTTTTTTTGTTTTTTATTTATTTATTCCCTTTTGTTGCCCTTGTTGTTTTATTGTTGTAGTTATTATTGATGTCATTGTTATTGGATAGGACAGAGAGAAATGGAGAGAGGAGGGGAAGACAGAGAGGGGGAGAGAAAGACAGACACCTGCAGACCTGCTTCACCGCCTGTGAAGGGACCTGCCTGCAGGTGGGGAGCCAGGGGCTCGAACCGGGATTCTGACGCCGGTCCTTGAGCTTAGCTAAGCCACCTGCGCTACAGCCCGACTCCCAATTTCTCAGTTTTCTACAAAGCATTTTCACTTAGTTCCTCCTCCATTATCATGCACCAGAGCCTGAAAATCTCCCTAGTCCTTTGCTTTGGTGCATTACACCAAACCTAGGCCAAGTTCTACTTTATGTTTCCTGTTTTTGTTCTTATTTCTCAGCTTCCGTCCATGAGGGAGCCTATCCCATATTCATCCTTCTCTTTCTGGCTTATCTCACTTCACATAATTCCTTCAAGCTCCATCCAAGAAGAGGTAAAGAAGGTGAATTCATCATTCTTAATAGCTGAGTAGTTTTTTATTGTGTATATAGACCACAACTTTCTTAGCCATTGATCTGTTGTTGGACACCTGGGTTACTTCCAGGTTTTGGCTATTACAAATTGTGTTGATCTGAACATAGGTATACACAGATCTTTTTGGATGGGTGTGTATTGTTCCTTAGGATATGTACCCAGGAGAGGAATTGCTAGGTCATAGAGTCGGTTCATTTCTATCCTTCTGAGAGTTCTCCAGACTGCTATCAATAGGGCTGGTCCAATTTATATTCCCACTAACAGTGCAGAAGGGCTGGTTCTCTTACCCCTCCAACCTCTCCAGCGTTTGTTCTTACTATCCTTTCTAAGACCAGATGAGGTCAGGCTTGTCCAGGGTGGTGTGGCCATAGGTGTTACCATCCTTTCTTTTTTCTTTTTTTTTAAATTATTTTATTTTTATTTACTGGATAGTGACAGAGAGAAATTGAGAGCAGAGGGGTGAAAGAGAGACACCTGCAGCCCTTCTTCACCCATTGTGAAGCCTTTCCCCCTGCAGGTGGGGACCTGGGGCTTGAACCCAGCTCCTTGCTCACTGTAATGTGTGCGCTTAAGCAGGTGCACCACCGTCAGGCCCTATTACTATCCTTTCTGATGCATAATATTCTCACAGTAGTGAAGTAGTATCTTATTGTTACATTTCTTTTTAAGACAGGCAGAGAGAGAGAGGTATCATATCACCAAAGCTTTCTTCAGCGTGGTGGATACTGGACTCTAATTTGGGCTGCACACATGGCAAAGCAGCCCACTATCCGAGTGAATCATTTTGATAGAGCAATGGATTTACATTTTTAAGTTATTAAAATCTTATAGTGTCGCATATCAATAAAATTTGATTAATATACAGTGCATGAAAAGGAAAAAAAATAAAAAGGTTTCATTCAAAAAGCCCAAGACTTACAGTAGAAACTTCTGGGCTCCTGATTTATAGTACAGTTTCTGAGGGTAAAACAAAAGAGAGATTGGGAGCACTTGTGGGGGGGTACTGACCTTGACTACAGAAACTGATATTTTATCTTGTGAAACTTGGACACAAGGTGAGAGGAACATGTTTGTAGGTTCTAGAGGAGAAAGAAGGAAGAGCTTCCACCACTCCCATATATACTATTGAATCCTATCTATCATGACATTCTAGAGGACAAAAACTGTCATATTCACCTCTCTCACACAGCTTTGAGCACTATGCCATTCTTTCAGAGGCACTTACTAAATATTTAATGGAGTACCAGGTGAAACTCTATTATAAGCACATTCTGCCCTTAGGGCCTTGCATTTAATTCTTCTCCTATCTGTGCCCACATATATTAGAGTTTGATATTATGCTTAGAGATAAGAAGAAAATGGAATTCGGCCTCTTAGTTAATTTCCATGCCACTAAATTAAGTCAATAAAATAAAAAAAGTTAATTTTCCTGTTACAATTGGCCTAGTTTTCCCTTTTTTCAGTGAATAATTCTATAAATCACTAAGAGTGGTTGAGAGTAAATACTATACAAATATAAGTTGCTAACAAAAAAATCTCTGACTACTGGCAATAAAAAAAGGAAATAGACTCAAGAGTTGAAAAGTTAATGGTGAGGGTAAAGCTAAGACAAAGTAGAAGATATGAAAAGCCTGGGTTACTTAATTTAGATAGTATGATTGGTTTTAAGAGTTGGGATTTTAATGTACTTAGAGATATTGCATTCATTTTTTATAAATTATAGTTTTTCATACATTGATATTTGTACTGCAAAATAATTACATGAGACAGAATTCCTATTGTCTTGTAATTGTTCGTATGAACATTGCTAACCTGACACGAAAAATATTTAAATTCGTAATTTATGATCAAGAACTATTTGAAAGCCCAAATTTGATGCCCCAATTTGAGAATAACTTTTAGTTTGGCTTAAATACACACACACACACACACAGACACACACACACACACACACACACACACACACACACGCACAACCCCCCACATTTATATCAATATACATATATTCACCCCAATCACTCAAATCACCAGATAGCTCTTATTTACTAAAAAAAAAAAGTATAATACCATGAATCATAATAATAATACTTTTGGAAATTAAAAAATGTGTCATACTAACCCACTACTTATAAACTTACACAACATTGTAAACTTATATAAGCAGCAAATTTAATTAAAATTAAATTTGAACTAAAGTTAAAAATGTAGAAGTATGCATAAATCATGTTCATGAGTTTTTACCTGTTAATCTACTGTGAATACAAAATTTAATTTTGCATGCACTCAGTAAGCAGTGCTTTTAGTTTGTCCAATAAATCTTTACATCCCTCAAGGAGATATACGCGGTGGCCTACAATGATATTCATCCTGGTATGATCACCCTTGACATTAATCTCTAGTAAGGATTGCATACTCTAAAAACTTCTCTAACATGACAGAAGATACTATTAGTAAGCTCAGTGATAGAAAATATGCTAGCAACTTGGTTATAAAAGGCTCATCTCTACTTCTGTGCCTCGGCATTTACTCTACAAATATTTCTACTATAATTTGCTGTTGGAGATGGGGGGAATATGCACAGAACTGGTAAAAATAAAGATATTTTGTCTGTTAGATGATCTGGGAATTGAAATTATGGGAAAGTTAGTTTTTTCTTTGGTTTTACTAGTTTCAATGTACTTTGACTCCGCCGCTTTCTTCAATGAATCACTATGCTATCAGGGAAAAAAAAAACTTTTTGAAGGAAAGAGAAACAATGATAAAAATATAATCAGTTCATCTGAACTTATGAAAGTGTATCTTCAAAATCATTTGTTCGAAAGATATTAAACTCCTCATAGATAAATGCTAGAGTAAATAGGGTTTGCTAAAAGTGATCTTTTACTAAGTATCTTTATTTTATGGAGCATTTAGGGAAAGACAGGATAACACCAAAACTTCCCCCAGTGTGGTAGTGGCTCAAATTTGAACCTGGGTTGCATGAATGGCAAAGCAGACATACATTCCAGGTAAGTTATTTTGCTGACCTTGAACATTATTTCAATATATTAGAACAAGATAAGCATTTGAAAGCAGTTTTTTTTTTTTCCTCCAATGAGCAAAACAGTATTAGCAGACTCACCTTTGGAAAGAGACCCAGAGTCACGAAAAGGGATTTAATAAAACCAATAATTGTTCTAATGAGAAAAATCAGATTCAATTGTTACCACTTAGATGTCATACATTCGAATTGAAGGGAATTGTAATATAGACAAGATATGTATAACTGCAAATAGTAAGACTTCAAATTTGCATTTTAATTCATCTTCCTAGTCTCCTACCACTCTATATATACATAATGTATATGTACTATATTTTAAATATTTATTACTTTTTATTTTTTATGTATTTTAATTATTAATGTTTTATTTATTTATTACTATATAGAGATAGAGAAATTGAGAGGGGAAGATAAAGAGGGAAAGAGGTAAAGAGACATCTGTAGCCCTGATTCAACACTCATGAAGCTTTCCCCCTGCAGGTGGGGACAAGGGGCTTGAATCTGGATCCTTGTGCACTGTAATGTGCCTGCTTAACCAAGTGCGCCACCACCTGGCTCCTACTTATT
Organism: Erinaceus europaeus; assembly: GCF_950295315.1. Classification (NCBI taxonomy): domain Eukaryota; kingdom Metazoa; phylum Chordata; class Mammalia; order Eulipotyphla; family Erinaceidae; genus Erinaceus; species Erinaceus europaeus. Next base: position 25,653,417 of record NC_080179.1, on the reverse strand, counting down.
ACTTTTTAAATTTTGGATAGAGGCAGAGAGAAATTGAGAGAGAAAGGGAGACAGAGAGACACGAGCAGCAATGCTTCACTGCTTATAATATTTCCTCCTTCAAGTAGGAACCAGGGGCTTTGAACCCAGGTCCTTGCACACTGTAGTATGTGTGCTCAACATGATGCCCCTGTAATATACTTATTAATGAATTGGGGAATTTTTATTCAATATTAATCCAAGGATACACTGATGTTCTATTCCTTTTTTTCAGGGGGTTCACAGACTCCTTTATTGTTTTACTTAAAATTTTTCTCCATTGTTATGAATTTCTTTCCTATACTTTAAAAAATTTAAAGATTTCTATTTAAAATGCCAATTTAGATACTGTCCCTAAAAGCAGAACTAAACTCTCATTCTGTAAAACCATTTTAAAAAATGGCTCATGGTGCTTGCCCATGTAGTTAAGAGAATCAGATAGCTACCATCCTTTATTAATACTCCTTTACATAGCCTTGTTTGAACAATCCTTAGCTGTGGATATGTGTTTTTTTTTCCAGTTAAGTTATTTTAATTTTAAAATATGTGATACTTTCAAAAATTTTGTGTTGTGGTAAATTGGCTTCCAAGATCATACTTGTTTTAAAAGTACAAATTCTTATCTCTTGGAAATGTGTTGCTATACTTCAGACCTCCTCTCACCAAAACACCAATATCTCTCAACCAAAGTCTACAGGAACCTTTCCACCCTACAGGATCTAGTCAAAGCTAAACTTAACTCTTTTCCTGCTTCTACTATCAACTCCTCCCCATACTTGACCCAACGCTTTATGCTATCCTTTCTACCCTGAAGACACCTTGTTCTCACTAAGTGATTACCTGTGAAGAGAACAACACAATAATTAGGGGCCAAAGGGCTATTAAACAACAAAGCTCTTTATTATATATTTTACTTCCCTACACAACTAGTTGTGAAATGCACATTTGTACGTAAGCCAGACTTTTTGTGTTTGACTCTTTCTTTTTACATACTTGGCTTAGAGATCTTTAGTCGTGACCAATCTGTAATCTCTTTAAACTGCTTCGGTAGTGTTTTTGATATACTTTGGCACACTAACATTTAAACATTTTAGGGTCAAAAATTTTATGTTTATTTATTAGTGCTAACTAACTTCCACCAGAGCTTTTTGAACCTGTATAGCTTCACTGATCCTGGCAGACTTCTTTTCTTTTCTTTCCTTTTACTTCCTTTTCTTTTCTTTTCTTTTCTCGTATATATTCTCTTACTTAATTTTATTTATTTATTTGCCTCCAGGGTTATCACTGAGACTAGGTGCCTGCAATGTGAATCCTCTGCTCCTGGAAGCTATTTTTTTTTTCCTTTTGTTGCCCAGGTTGTTTATCGTTGTTGTTGTAGGATAGGACAGAGAGAAATCGAGAGAGGAGGGGAAGACAGAAAAGGGGAGAAAAAAAGGTAGACACCTGCAAACCAGCTTCACTGCTTGTGAAGCAACCCCCGCCCCCTGCAGGTGGGGAGCCGGGGCTTGAACCGGGATCCTTGTTCAAGTCCTTGTGATTTGCGCCACCTGGGCTTAACCCGCTGCACCACTGCCCAGCCCCCTTTTCTTTCTTTTCTTCTTTTTTTAAAACTTTCAATATGAAATATTGATAGATATAGATAGATAGACAGACAGACAGACAGATATGATAAATAGGGATAAAATTAAGAGAAGGAAATCTACCACAGCACCACTCTAGCACCTGTGAGCATTTTCTTTCTGTGGTGGTTGGGGACTTGAACCAAGAATACATGGTAAAGTATGCAATCTACCAGGTATACCATCTTCCAGCTCCTACAATTTTTATGTACTTATAGCTGCCCACATTCGCATAGTACATTTATGTACTAACATAACATAACGAAACATCCCTTTAAGTACTACCCATTCATCTAGCATATAGAAGGAAATACTTTAACTTCTCATATTAGTTAATAAGGACTATCGCTTCTCAAATACAGTTCTGCATTTAAATAAAAAGCTAGAGTACTTGAGTGAAAAGAACATTACTCTATGCTAAGAAAGTGGCCACTTGAAATAGGCATGCCTTATTTTTCCATAAGCGAAACTGGATAAAACTTTAAGTGGTCCTTCTACCTTTCATGACTACTTAAAGATGAAAAGGAGATGATTAAAACATCTCTGGAGCAAATTTAAATCCATCAGAGGTTGAACTACCTCAGGGTAGTTCAAAATCCCTAAAAGGTCATATAAAGGAGAACTCATGCAGGAGAATTGCTAAAATCTTTAGTCTTTCTCCCCAACAGTAACAGTAATGTCTTACTTTTCTAATTCAGTAACAGTTCTTCTGTTTGTTCTATGCTCTTGAGATTCTACAAAAAAAAAAAAAAAAGTTATTTTAATTTTGGCAATGTATGTACTGAATCCAAAAATGGACTTATCATTTGGATTTTATTCAATCTTGCAAATCCTACAGAATTACATTTTCCCCCTTCTACTAGGAACCTAATGTAATGTTTATGAAATTTGTTGTGACTCCTGACACACTGTAATCTCTTCAGGCCTAAAAAATTCTCTACAATAAAACCAAACTGTTACCATTTTCCATAACACAGTATGTCTTTTTGCCTCAAGAGGAAAGAATAATTTCGATAGACAAACATTTAGGAAGGAGTTTCTACTTTTTATATTTTTAACATGATTTATTTTATTTATTGCATATGAGAGAGTTTCACATGAAGCAATGGTAGGAGAGGGAGAGATAGAAAAAGAGTACCTGAGTCCTGCTCTATAGAGTTCATGTAGGGATTGAACTGAGAACCTCAGGTGTGAAAGTTGGATGCTCTACCAGTTGAGACATTTCCCAATGGTGGGAGGTGGCAGGGTGGGGTGGGTTAGGTGGTGGTGCAGCTGGTTAAGCACACCTAGTAGTTGAGATATTTCCCAAACTACTCTAAATGCTTTTCTTTTTCTGATTGACTGTTATAGGTTTGATAATAGGAAAGAATGTGAAGGGAAAGTATTGTCTTTATCAATCAATGTTTTAATTAGTACTTCTTATGTTAATGACAGTTTAAGTCCAGTGACTTCAATGTTGGGTAAATGTGAATAAAGAACCCTTTTATATGTAATATGAATACAAGGACATTATAGTCTATCTAAATTAGTTTTGTTTAACACATTGCCATGAACTGACAGAAACCTGTTGACAGAAATAGTATTCTTAAAGGGGCTTGTACTTTCAGCATTGTTATTCAAAATGCAAAAATATCTGTGAAGAACCATTAGCAAAGCCTGACCACACATTGTAGTGTGTGGTACTCCAAAAGAAATTTACCTTTAGATGTCCATAGGTGTGTGGATTTATTTCTGGGCTTTCAATTCTGTTCCACTGGTCTGTGTGCCTATTTTTGTTGAGTACCATGCTGTCTTGATGATGATGACTTTATAATATAGTTTAAGGTCTGGGAGTGTGATGCCTCTATTTCTGTTTCTTTTCCTCAAGATGGTTTGGCAATTCTAGGTGTTTTCAGGTTCCAGATAAATGACTGTAGTGTTTGTTCTACTCTCTTAAAGAAGCTTGGTGGAACTTTGATGGGTATTGCATTAAATCTGTATATGGCTCTGCGGAGAATATTCATTTTGATGATATTTATTCTTCCAATCCATGAGCATGGGATATCTTTCCATTTCTTGGTATCAGTTTCTATTTCCTTGAGTAGCGACTCATAGTTTTCAGCATACAAGTCTTTCACTTCTTTGGTCAACTTTATTCCTAGGTATTTTATTGATTTTGCTAAAACAGTAAATGGGAGTGATTTCTGGATGTCTTCTTCTTCAGATTTAGTGTTTGCATAAAGAAATGCCACTGACTTTTGTACATTGATTTTGTAGCCTGATACCTTGCTATATTGCCTAATAACTTCCAGTAGTTTTCTGCTGGATTCTTTAGGTTTTCTATGTATACTAACATATCATCTGCAAATAGTGAGAGCTTGACTTCTTCCCTTCCAATCTGTATTCCTTTGATTTCTTTCTCTTGCCTGATTGCTATGGCAAGAACTTCCAATACTATGTTGAAGAGTAATGGTGACAGTGGACAGCCCTGTCTAGTCCCTGATCTGAGGGGGAATGCTTTCAGCTTCTGTCCATTGAGTATGATGTTGGCTGTAGGTTTGCTATATACAGACTCCACTATCTTGAGGAATTTCCCATCTATTCCCATTTTTTGTAGAGTTTTGAGCATGAATGGGTGTTGGATTTTGTCAAAGGCTTTCTCTACATCTATTGACATAATCATGTGGTTTTTGGCTTTCCTTTAATTGATGTGGTGAATGACATTGATTGACTTATGGATGTTGAATCAGCTTTTAGCCCCAGTGATAGCCCTAGAGGAGAAAAAGAAAATAAATAAATAAATCAGATGCCCATCTTACTGTCAATATTGTTCAATGGACTAAAAATGAGCTTTGAGCCTAAACCCTAAACTCTTCTGTCTACAATCAGAGATGGACTAGTAAATACAAATTAAAAGTTGTTTCTCAAATTGCTGCTTGGAAAAATTATGCTATGATAGGTCATTTTAAAATATAAGTACCATAACAACATGACAGAAACCATTGAATGTGTGTTTAGGTTCCCAAATCTTAAGCATTACATCTCTCTGTGATAGAAAAAAGGCAAGAGTCTTAATAGATTTGTACACTGTTCAAACATAAGAAAGAATTAATATAAAAACACTAATACTTCCTGAGTTACATTCTTTCACCTCTTATTCTTCTACTTTTTTCTGCTGATGAATTTTATCTGGAGCTATATAATTCCCAGTAGTAAAAATATATATTTTCTGGTTTTCCACCACAGATTATAGGGAGTCTAGCAGATAATATGTCATAAAACATCAATCCCATCCTATGTGTAAAGAGTGCAGGAGTCAGTCAGTTCTCTTAATATCTAAATGACTAATGCTATAATAATTAGAATTATTTAAATACTATTATTATTTAATAAAGATTTTATTTCATTATTCATAAATTTCAGTGTATAATTCTTTTTTAATTTCTTTATTGGGAAATTAATGTTTTACATTCTATAGTAAATACAATAGTTTGTGCATGCATAACATTTCCCTGTTTTCCATATAACAATACAACCCTCACTAGGTCTTCTGTCATCATTTTTGGACCTGTATTCTGCCCCACCCACCCACAATATGACAATTCCAGTTCAGGTTCTACTTGTGTTTTCTCTTCTGATCTTGTTTTTCAACTTCTGCCTGAGTGTGAGATGATCCCAAATTCATCCTTCTGTTTCTGACTAATTTCACTTAACATGATTTTTTTCAAGTTCCATCCAAGATGGGATGAAAATGGTTAAGTCACCATTTTTAATAGCTGAATAGTATTCCATAGTGTATATATACCATAACATGTTCAGCTACTCTTCTGTTGTTGGACACCTCGGTTGCTTCCAGGTTTTGGCTATTACAAATTGTGCTGCCAAGAACATATGTGTACACAGATCCTTTTGGATGAGTGTGTTGGATTCCTTAGGATATATCCTCTTAGGAGAGGAATTGCAAGATCATAGGGTAGATCAATTTCTAGCCTTCTGAGAGTTCTTCAGACTGCTCTCCACAGAGGTTGGACCAATTGACATTCCCACCAGCAGTACAGGAGGGTTCCTTTGACCCCACACCCTCTCCAGCATTTGCTGCTGTTACCTTTTCTGATGTATGACATTCTCACAGAAGTGAAGTGGTATCTCATTGTTGTCTTTATTTGCATTTCTCTGACAATCAAAGACTTGGAGCATTTTTCATGTGTTTCTCAGCCTTTTGGATCCCTTCTGTGGTGAATATCCTGTCTATGTCCTTTCCCCATTTTTGGATGGAGTTACTTGTTTTCTTGTGGTTGAGTTTGGCAAGCTTTTCATATATTTTAGTTATTAGCCTCTTGTCTGATATATGGCATGTAAAGATCTTCTCCCATTCTGTGAGGGGTATCTTGGTTTGGGTAGTGGTTGTTTCTTTTGCTGTGCAGAAGCTTTTTAATTTGATGCAGTCCCATAGGTTTATGCTTGCCTTAGTCTTCTTTGTAATTGGATTCATTTCATTGAAGATGTCTTTAAAATTTATGCAGAAAAAAGTTCAGCCAATTTTTCCTCTAAGTATATGATAGTTTCTGGTCTAACATCCAAGTCCTTGATCCACTTGGAATTTACTTTTGTATTTGGCAATATATAGTGGTTCAGTTTCACTCTTCTGCATGTTTCAACCCATTTTATCCCAACACCATTTGTTGAAGAGACTCTGCTTTCCCCATTTAATAGTCTGGGCACCTTTGTCAAAGATTAGATGTCCATACGTGTGGGGGCTTACTTCTGGGGTCTCAATTCTATTCCACTGGTCAGTGTGCCTATTCATGTTCTGGTACCAAGTAGTTTTGATGACACTGGCCCTATAATACAATTTGAAATCTGGGAGTGTGATGCCTCCAGTTCTGATCTTTTTTCTCAATATAGTTTTGGTAATTCTAGGTCTTTTCTGGTTCCAGATAAACATTTGTAGCATTTGTTCTATTCTCCTAAAAAATGTAGTTGGGATCTTGATGGGGATAGCATTAAATTTGTAGATGGCTCTGGGTAGTATATTCATTTTGATGATGTTAATTCTTCCAACCCATGAACATGCAATATCTTTCCACTTCTTTGTGTCTTTTTCAATTTCTTTGAGTAGTGACTCAATTTTCAGTATATAAGTCTTTCACTTCTTGGTTAGGTTTACTCCTAGGTATTTAATTGTTTTTGTTGCTATAGTAAAAGGAATTGATTTCTGGATTTCACCTTGTAAAAAATATGGGACGCTTCACAAATTTGCATGTCATACTTACAAAGGGGCCATGCTAATCTCTGTATCGTTCCAATTTTTAGTATATGTGCTGCTGAAGCAAGCACTCAGTGTTATAATTCTAACTATCAAATTTAACATTGTATTAGTAATATATATTAGCAACTTTCGTTACCTCCACGTGGCCCAACCTGCCTCTCTAGCACCCAACTCTGAGGTGCCAGCGCAAATAAAGATTTGTGTTTCCTCTTCGCTCCGGACCCCTCCTCTCTCTCTTCTCCGTGGCCCACGCACAACAACATCTGGCGCCCAACGTGGTTTTATAGTTTTATTTTTTCACAAATAATTTATGCCAATGTATGTTTAAAATTTTGAGTCACTGTGTATACATTGCTTGAAACACACAATCTGCAAATTCCTCTTCAATCTTCCTTCATACATACAGTTGTAATCATATTAGTTTATATTCTGTATAAATATTTACAGAAATACTGTATAACTATAATGTAGCAAACATATGTAGACAATTTGAAATTTAGCTTCATTGTGAAATCATTGGGCAAGAGCAAAATTATAATACTAAGTATTGTCTCGAACATTCAAATTGTATCTTCCACAGATGACTATTAATAGTTAAAGAGCCAAAGATCCAAAACAGGGTATGACTATCAAAGTGTAGCAATGCTGTATACCCACACTTGTCAACTCAGTTAACAGGGTCATGGTATTCAGATAAACAGGATATACAAACAAACTTAATCCTACACTTAATTTGCTACTAAATAATTAATTTCTATAATACTTAGTTTCTTGATACTATAATTAAAAAGGAAGTCCGTATCAAACTTTCTAATATACTAGTTTATTTTCCAATCTAGTTGCGTTTCTTCAATGGTATCATGTGAAAAGGACATTGTCAATTTGCCTGACTACCAAAATAAGGTAACTTCATCTTCAAAAATGAAGATACACACACACACACACACACACACACACACACACACACACACTGTGATAATATGTGTACGTAGAAATCATACACTGGTATAATAAGTTTGTGTAATTTCCTGCCTTTCATAAATAAAAATTAAAGCCAAGCATATTTGAATCATGGTTTTATGTAATAGTATCCTTTGATAAAAATAGACATGAATAATGAATATAAAATGGGTAGCTGACTATCTAAACCAGAAAGAAAAATGCATGCCTCATATCAAAGAAGCCAGCCACTAACATTAAGAGCAAGCTACAGGATTATGCTCATTAAAATATTTGCCTAAAGGAGAAATCTAATTTGCTTCTTATAGTTCTCCATGCTGCATGATTAATATAAAGAATGGAGGAGGATTTTGTTATCAGGACTGTGATTTTAATTTACACAGAACACTTTCATATACTTTTTCCTACATGACCACCAAAATTAAATTGAGTTGGTAGTATTTCAGATTTGGTGTTTGTTTCAAAAGGTCACCACCTTGTCTTTGTTTTAACCTTTCAGTTCATTGAGAGAATTACTATACTGTTAAAGTAAAATGTGGGGGTTGGGAGGTGGCACACCCAGTTCAATGCACACATTTTCATATGCAAGACCTGACTTGAGCCCTGAAGGAGGGAGGGTTCAGGAGCAGTCAAGCAGACCTGTCTTCAGGTATCTACCTTTCTTTCTCCTTCTCTATCTCTCCTTCCTTCTTAATTTCTCTTTGTCCTATCTAGTAGAATAGAAAGAAAAAAAAAAGAGGAAAAAATGCCCCTGAATTCAGGAGATCTGTAATCCAGTTCTGAGCCCTAATGATCACCCTGGTGGATGTATATATCTGTGATGAAAGCAGGCCTGTATCTGGGTCAAAAAAAAAAAAATTTGCCTCCAGGGTTATTGGTGGGGCTTGGTGCCTGCACCTCGAATCTCTTGGAGGCTATTTCCCCCTTTTGTTGCCCTTTTGTTTCATAGCTGTTGTGGTTATTATTATTGTTATTAATGTCATTATTGTTTGTTGGACAGGACAAAGAGAAATCGAGAGAGAGAAGGGGAAGACAGAGAGGGAGAGAAAATGATAGACACCTGCAGACCTGTTTCACCAGTTGCAAGGAGACCCCCCCCCCTGCAGGTGGGGAGCCAGGGGCTGGAACCAAGATCCTTATGCTGGTCCTTGTACTTTGCTCCATGTGTGCTTAACCCGCTGCGCTATCACCTGGCCCCCTGGGCAATAGACTTTTGTCTGTTAGCTTCTTTAACAGTCATTTAGAGATCAAGATGGCACCTTATTATTATTTTTTTCCTTTGTTGGGAGATTAATGTTTTACAGTTGACAATAAATAATAGTCTGTACATGTATAACATTTCCCAGTTTTCCACATAACAATACAAACCTCACCAGGTCCTCTGCCATCATGTTCCAGGACCTGAACCCTCCCCTACACCCACCCCAAGAGTCTTTTACTTTGGTGCAATACACCAACTCCAGTCCAAGTTCTGCTTAGTGTTTTCTTTTCTGATCTGATTTGGTTTTCAGTTGCCTATGAGTGAGATCATCTCTTTCTGAATGATTTCACTTAACATGATTCAAGTTCCATCTAAGACGGGCTGAAAATGGTAAAATCACCATTTTAAATAGTTGAGTAGTATTCCATTGTGTGTGTATATATATATATACCACAATTTGTTCAACCACTCATTTGTTGTTGGACACCTGGGTTGTTTCCAGGTTCTGGGTTGCTTCCAGGTTTTGGCTATTACAAATAGGTGCTTCTCTGAACATGGCTGGTGCCTGGTGGGCCTTCAGTGTTTACTCTTAACGGAATTCATATCTAAACATTCTCTGGCATTTCTAACTTATCAGCCATATTTTCTCCCAACATTAACAAATGTGTATTTAGGATTTCATTCTCTTACCTTCTGCCTACATATATATTGATTTATTTCCTTATTGATTTCTTCTTCATCCTTTGGGTTGTCACTGTCTTTATCTAGAGCTTTTTAACTACTTTTCCTAGAATATCTCACTGTTCTCATTTGTTTTCTCTTCTTTCAGGCCCCATCTCTAATTTGTTCTCCATAATTATGTAATAAAACACTGCTACAATCATGCCACTTAAATACACTCTATTGGTATAAACTAACCAGAATTCTAAATGAACAACCCATCAACATCAACTAGGCAGATTATTTTATAGAGAAAGTTTTAGTACCCTTCATACATAACATTGGTCATATTTTAGAATCTGTATATACTCTATCACTTCTTTCCAAAATTATTCTCATTTTAGAAGATGAATTACTGTACTCAGATGTACTGCCTATGCCATGTGAACATCACCATGACTACATTAGGTGTCATGCTCCCAGTGTTGCTAATACATTAAAGCTGTAGTTTCAGATACTATCGCTTATCAAATTGTCAAGACACTTAATTGTTTTATGCTCAGTTATCTCATATATAAAATAAAGAGTGGAAAAGTACTTGCCTCTTAGGCTTGTAGCAATAGTTCTGTGAGTTAATTTGCATGTAAACCACCCTGTCTTAGTGCCTATTAACAACTGGCTATTTTTGAACAATGTTATTTAGTATTGGCTTTATGCTCACATATATTTTCCAAGTATATAGTTTATTTCATTGTGCTGTAGCTATTCTTTTATATACTTCTAACTCTAGATGTTGATCCACTTGGCTTATAGAAAGTGACACATTCATTTCATTCAACTGTTAGAGCACCAACACAATTTCTGAGCAAATACTACTCAGGGAATGTAAAATGAAATGTATAAACATGGATGAGTGACGTCAGGTGAATATATCAGAATGATTTCTTTATATTACTGTTCATAATTCAAAGTAGATTAAATTTATTAACCAAGTATTTTTGGATTTTAGTTGGTGAAATAAAATATAGAAAGTCCTCATGTCTTATGACTTGATCTCAAAAAGCAGTGACATAGACCTTCCATTGACATGGAAAGGTATAACTTTCCCACAGACATGCAAAAAAACCCCACAGGTTTTATGGAAGTATTCATGGTGTGGTGTTTTTCAACTAACTTCATTTATGTTTGACTTTAGTTTATGTTGTTTACTCCATATGTCACTTTGTCCCAGATTAGACTTCTAATTCAATATATGAAGAAATCATTATGATCAACTTTTGTCAATAAGAAACAAAGGTATCCATGCCAGTAAGATTTGCCATGTTAGTGACCTAGAATTGAGCCCAAGGTCTACTTCATTAAAGGGAGTGTAGAGAAAAAAACTATATTTTTAAAACTTATTATAGAAACAAGTAGAGAGAGAGAGGGAAAGAGAGAGAGAGAGTAGAGAGAGAGAGAGAGAGGAGAGAGAGAGAGAGAGGAGAGAGAGAGAGAAATTGAACACAACACTGAAGTTTCCCTCAATACAATAGAGGCTGGGCTCCAACCAGGTTGCCACTTCTTTTCTTTTTTTCCCCTTGTGTTGATAAACAGAGATAAATTGAGATGGGAGGGAGACATACAGGGAGAAAGAGACCTGCCACACTGCTTCACTGCTTGCAGGTGGGACTAGGCTTTTGAACCTTGATCCTTGGACAAAGTAACATATACATTCAACCAGCTGCACCACTGCCCAGCCCCTCTTTTTTTTTCCTCATTTTTTTTTCTGAAAATAGAGGATGAAAAACAGGGAGAGACATGATAGTGATGCTTCACATCTCGTGAAACTTCTCTTTTGCTTGATGTTCCCATGTGTGGTCCAGGGGGCCTGATCCCATTCCCTTGGCATGGCAAAATGTTCACTCTATTGGGTGAGCGATGTCCTGAATCCTTTTAGTTTATATTTTTAAATTAAATAAATAATTTTTTTTTTGCCTTCGGAGTTATTACTGGGGCTCGTGTCTGTACTACGAATCCACTGCTCCTGGAGGCCATTTTTTCCCATTTTGTTGCCCTTGTTGTTGTTGCCCTAGTTGTTGTTATTGTTGTCATTGATGTTGTTGCTCTTGGATAGGACAGAGAGAAATCAGGAGAGGAGAGGAGAGAGAGCCGGGAGCTTAAACTGGGATCCTTAGGCGGTGCTTGTGTTTCTTGCCATGTGAGCTTATCCCGATGCTCTACTGCCTATGTTTCCAGGATCCTTATGCTGGTCCTTGCGCTTTGCGGCATGTGTGCTTAACCTGCTGCGCTACCGCCAGACTCCCTGTTAGTTAAATTCTTGCCTATGTTTCTGGAATTTCACACATTGGAATTCACATTTCACACCTTGGAATTCCCTTTACTTTCACCTGCTTGCTCATTAGTTCCAGATCCCCATTCCTGCAACATATTTGCCTCATATAACTTAGTCCTCTCTTGAAGTAGAAATCTCCCAAATTTTTCAGTTTATCTTTTCTAACCCTCCAACATCAATAGTGCATCCATTTTATTGAACAAAAAAGCTAAAAATTTCTTTGATGATGTATATCAAACTGTCCTTCATTTACTTTTAGGTTTACTATCAGAGTATCACAATTAATGTGTTCACATTAAAATTTGCTGAGTAATTGCTTTAGTACTTAGTGGTTTAAAAGAACAATCATTTTTACTATATCTTATGAGTGCTATAGGAATTTCTTAAGAATCTAAGAATAACTTAGCTTGGTGATTTTTTTTTTCTACAGTGACAACTAGGATCACTTCTTGGTGCCCAGCTGGTGGATGGGTACATTTGGAGTGATTACAGATTTCAGTTAGCAATTATGGATAAAATGCTGAGTGAGTTCATTTGGAACTATTAAAAAATGACTATATGTATGTATTTTTGTTTTTACGATGATAATCTCAAAAAAGTCAGTTTTCTGATATGGCAGCTCAAGACAAGACTCCAGGGGAAAGTTTTATCAGAGACTCAATTAAAAGATGCAAGATTTCTTTTAATGTATCTTTGGCATTTTCTTACTATCGCTTCTCCAGCTTCTATTGATTAAACAAATTACTAATACCAGACAAAGAAGAGGAAATACGTTTTATTGCTCTTGATGAAAATAATGGTAGAATTTTTGGCCATCTTATATTTTTAAAATTTGATAAATGGTTTCATATTACAGTAATGACTTTAGGAAGCAATAATGAACTATTTATTGTTTATAAAATGCATCTTAAGGTTACAAACTACTCAGCTTTTCAAAAATATTGTCCTACTTTCTTTACCACTTTCCTTTAATATACTCAGAATTTAATTCTTCTTTTATCTATAAAGAAGACTATTCTTCAAGGAAACTGTGTGTTTCATTTTTATATTGTCAGCAACTATCTCAGAAGTTGGTACATGATAACCTCTCAAATAAATGTTATTGAATTGAATTGAATTAGTCTTGGATTTTGTGGTTGACATAGCCAACTTATTGACTTCTTTGTATATGTTGTGAAGGAAGATTAAATGTAGCAAGAAAATCCAGCCGGATCATGGGTAGATAAATCCCACAGGAGACGCTGGTATATATAGCAATTGCAGTAATACGGTTCCAGGAAACACAAGTGGTAATATCAGTAAATCTTGCCCATCTTCCTTCATGCAGTAGAGTTTCTGCAGCCCCTTGAGTATGTTTATGCCCAAACTCCTGCATGTGCTTAATAACAAACATTTGCGATTACTAATGACAAACTTTAGTCATTTTGAAGCTACATGGAAGCAGAGGTTTTTATTTTAATTTTTTTCTTTGCCTCCAGGGTTATTGCTGGGGCTCAGTGTTTGCACTACGAATCCACTGCTCCTGGAGGCTATTTTTTCCCTTTTGCTGCCCTTGTTTATTTTGTTGTTGTTGTTATTATTGTTGTTATTATTGGATAGGACAGAGAGAAATAGAGAGAGGACGGAAGACAAGAGGGGGAGAGAAAGACACCTGCAAACCTGCTTCACCGCTTTTGAGGTGACCCTCCTGCAGATGAGAATCCAGGAGCTCGAACCGGGATCTTTATATCAGTCCTTGCACTTGGCGCCATGTGCGCTTAACCTGCTGTGCTAGCGCTGGACCCCCCAGAGTTACTTTATATGCTTTTTTTTTTGTCATTAGTGAAAGATCAAGTTAACAAGAGTTCATAATAAGCATATATATATTTCCAATAACCACTCTAAATATAACATGGTAAATTAAAATGGTATTTCTATCTTACTGTATGTCTTATTAAGATAATTATTTAAAAATTCCTTTAAACAATTGCACCTAGTTCTCTTTTCATTTTTTTTAAAACATCAGTTCACAATAACTGGCAGTAGCCAATTTAGAGAATCTAGAGAATATAAAAATCATATATTTCCATATTGTTGTTGTTGTTATTGTTGTTGTTGGTTAAGACAGAGAAGGCGAAGACAGAGAGAAGGACAGAAAGACACCTGCAGACCTGCTTCACCGCCTGTGAGGCTACCCTCATGGGGAACCAGGGGCTAGAACCGGATCCTTCCGCTGATCCTAGCGCTTGGTGCCATGTGCACTTAACCTGTTGTGCTACTGCCCGACCCCCTTACAAAAGCTTTTCTATTGCAGTTTGATAGACTTGACAACTAATGCATATAATGCTAGAATTACTCACCAAAGTCATTGTAAAGCTAGTAGGATTATTATTATTGATACTGTTTTCTATTTCTGTCATACTTCCCATACTATTTTTTTTTAAAGATTAGCTACTCTAATGGGCACTATGCATGTTTAATATGTTAAATTTATAGGTTATAATATTGTCATCAGAGACTTACTGCTATACTGGTGATTTATTTTTTAAATGGAAGTTATTTCTGTATCTTTGCATTTTATATTTATTTTCTATTTTAAATTATTCTTTCCATCTATTCACACAAGCTTCAAATATGGATTTTTTTTTAAATTTTCAATTCTCTCAAATATTTGGAAGTAGTTTACTTTTCCATTGATTCTTTTCTTCCATTAGGCAACCATTTTATTTCACTGTTTTTGAAGTGATGCAGTAAGAGAAAAATGGCTGCCTTTTGTTTATTTCCTTGTGCATTAGCATGATGACATCATAAAAGATGCTAACTAGAATGTACATATCTTACAGAATCCACAGGCATATTAAAAATCAGGAATACTCTGCTTTCTTTTTTCTCTTAATGCCTCAAGGTTTTGAAGCATTAGCGTAGCTCTTGTGTGCAGAGGAGAAAATGAACAAGAGCCTTTTGGAACAAATGCATTGAAATGGTGATATTTAAAATGTATCTGAAATTTTTTCAATGTTAGAAGAAAACCATGAAGACATTTGTTTATTTCATGAAACACTGTAAATCAGTGACAACTCTGCAAAAATTGTATAGGGAATTATGTTAATTAACTGTGTTTAAAGATTGAGTATTTAGTCACAGTTGCCTAGTCTGCCTCAAAATTTATTTTTTAAATTTTCAAAGGACACATAGAAATTATTTCCAGAAAATAATTACCTGTAAATATAAGCCTTAAGCAGTATGTATTCAATCTTTTTAAGGGTACTGTGTTATTTAAAAAATATTATTAAAGTATACTGCATACCTAGTTATACAAAAAATTATTTTCATATTTTAATTAATGGTGTTTCTGACTTTTCCTTCTGTGCTTCGTTGCACTTGCAAACATTTGCTTTAAGATTTGTACTGAGGTTAACAAGCAACATTTTTTTCAATTACCAGGTCAATTCAGTCCTATTATTAAAGTGATAAAAAATAGATTTTTTTTTTCACCAAATTCTACCTACTAAATAACTTTTTCATTTGGAAATCCAAAATCTATTTTCAAATTGTGAGAAATTATTGTACATACTCTAAGAGCTATGTTAGAAATATAAGCTAATTATATTTACACACATATTGTTTAAATATCTGTAGAGTCGAATTTTTCTGTAAATGCTGAACAGGAACAGTCGTCTTCTAAAGTACTTGTTAACACTGAAATCAGATAAGGTAAACCATATGCTTTATTGAGGTAACCATCTAAAATAAATTACTGCAATTTCAAGAATTAATATGAACCATATGCCCTTTAGATCTGTAAATTGAAATCTTCATTGTTCTTTTAAGTCAGTTCTTCTAAGAATCTCGTCTTTTGAGAAGATAAATTAATCATCTACTCCTTTATGTACATCAGTCATTAAAAACTCACCCTTTCATATGCTTTATCAAAAGTAACTAGAATATCTTTGTTTTCATTCCTATTCTTATGTAGTATATATTAGAATTTGAGATTGTCATTGGGGAGATTTTGAGGGAAATAGTCACTTCTTTCAGAGTATTACATTTAAAAAAAAAAAGAGGAACTCCAGCAACCTAAAGGTTAAAATATACTGTCAAATCATTTGATTGAACAAGGCTTTTTAATAACATTTGTATAAAAGTACTTTCAGAAAGCCGAGGGTAGGAAATGGCTTTTTCTTAGTTCCCCTCCCTTAAATTATTATTCAGCCTCTTATTAAAATAAAAACCTAGTTAGCTTTCTTTGAATGCCTGCTCAATCATTTTCTGTAATAACAAAATATCTTGTGAGGGGATTTCCATAAGTGTGTTGCACTAATGACTTAGAGCAGCTTTATAATCTGTTATTCCTTCCTCCTAGTAGACCTCAGCTGATAAAAATATCCATAGACACAGTGAAGTCAGTGGCATGCCTGGCTTTCTCAGACAAAACTCCCATGTGATCACATATAGGAAGCCTCAGTGAGGCTGAGGCCGTGCAGCAAGCAGTAGGTAATGAGTCTTTGTGCAGAGTGAAGCTCTTGCCGTTGAACAATAAAGCATACCGTACAGCAATAAAACACAGGGCTGGCAAATTTAAGAAGATTCCGCTGAACCAGGAAGAACAGTGCCTTTAGTGATGCCGACATATTATAGGATGATAATCAATTTACTTTGGATTCTAATGAATGCAGAGTGCAAGATCTAAGACTACAGCTATTTTGAACAGGTCAGTGTTTTTATAAATTGCTCCAACACTTCCTTGATCTTTTATTGAATTTTAATTATGATGTGCTGATATGTGCTTTGCCTTAAACAAAAACTTTGCAAGATATGTGCTTATAACATGAAGGATGCACTTGAATTGACCCAATGTGAATATATTGCTGATGGAGCCAGATGTGACAGGGCAATGTTTATGTGGTTATAGTAAACTGAAAAGTTATTTATCCTATTTAAAAATTCATAGGTAAGAAAGTCCATCCAATGATTTTTTATCTTGTCTGTGCACAAAAAGAACATGAATTGGGGGGAATACTTCTAGAAAATAGCTCAAATAAAAAGCTTCAAATTTATCTTGCCAGCATTCAAAAAATTCTGTGTTGCAATAGTTTACATCTTATAAATTGAATGGGACATATTGTTTTTGAATTTGTTGGTATCTTTTGGATTTATGCAAGATAAAGATTTGAACCATTTAAATAAAAAACTAAAAATAAGGAAATTTTGAAATGTTAATTCTGTATTAGAACAATATATTTTATATTTACCTATAGTGATTTATATGCATATTAATCTTCCTGTACCTTTTACTTTCCATGTTACATTTGCTTCAATGGGTGGGAAAAATACATAAAACCTATTATTTAACAAATTTCACTCAAACACACAGAAAATAAGTAGCATCATTTGAAATAGAAGAATGCTTTATGTGATCATGCATATTTCCACTGGCTCACTATCTAGAAAAGATTATGTGCAATCCTGGTATTTATAAAGATACACACACACACACACACACACACACACGACCTTGAATATCAAGAAAATAATCACTTCTTAGATTTATGAGCAATAGAGAATTTATGTTTTAAACAGAAAAATTGTTGTGTATAGGAAGGCAAGGAGAGAACTAACTCTAGCAAATAATAGCATAGCAGTGCACATCTTTGCCAGACAAACCATTACTGCCAGCTACATAAGTCTTTAGCTGTAAATACATAGTTAAACTTTGCTTTACATTCTCCCTGCTCTATTGTTTAAAGACATCCAGAGGCTAAAATTCTTGAAAAATAATGTCCTGTACACCGTTTAGGTTGATGCTCTCTAAAGCACCAAGGCACATTGAACATTTTATAGAATTACTATAGTGACTTCCTGTATTTGCATAGTGACTAACATTAATTTGTGCCTTTAAGATGCTGTTTAAACCACAACAAAAAGAAATACCCTATATCCTTGATTATACGTGCAACGTGTATTCCAACAAAAAGATAAAAACAAATAGCTATGTTTCAAAAAAAAAAAGATGTTAATGAAAAATTTTAAATTGGCTTTCCACATGTATTTAAATGAAGTGTATGGCTATTTAGGTTTCCTTGGTTACCAAAGTAGCTGATGACTGCTTCCTTTTGGTGAGGTGGGAAGAAAGCTGGCCTCTAAAACAAAGAGTTAAAAACATTTATCCCTTAATAGACATGCGGAGTGTGCTGCTGACAGCCCCGTGAGCTCTTTGCCCACTCCCCATAGCCTATTCCCGCTCTCCGGTGATTCAGGTATTCTGGCAGAACTGCAGTTCCACAATTCCTTACCCAGCATTCCATTTCAGCTGCTGGAGGGCTGCCTGAGCTTTATGCAAATGAGACTAGCTTGGAGGCTTTGACTGCAGGGGGTGCGGGCAGAAGGAAGTTCAAAGGTCACAGGGCTGGTGGAAAGCTGGATCAGTAGCCTGGAAAAAAAAAATGCTCTAGGCACCTCTGCAGCAGTGTTTTGCAGCAGTGAAATGAAGTCTGCTTTATTTATCCGAGCGAAGAGTTTACAGCGTGTGTGCCATAGTCGCTTAAAGTGCACTCAGGTACGGTGACAATTTTCATGATGCGCCTGATTTTATTTCTGATGGGGACTGGCTATTTTAAGTCATTGTGAAAATTAACATGGTGTTCTAGTCAGTGTATTCTAAGCTAGTTCATTAAGTCTTAATGTTTTCTTAGTTTGAACATAGGTGTTTTTGTTCCCATGGAATCATTTCTTGTGGGGGAAAAAAAAAAACTGGATTCGAGCTATTAAATCCATTTTTCCAAAGTTTTTGATTGCAGAGTGATATTTTGGGGAAAATCACTAGGAAAAAAAATGAGGACTCACAACTTTTAAAGGATTTTCACATTTTTAAGAAAAGCATTGTACATAAGGATTGTGCTGCTGCCTAAAAAATTTGTGAGGTATTTGAAATTTAATAAAGGAGTTCTTTTGTTCATACCCCACAACACATTATAAAGACAGTCTTGATAAATTACATTTTATTTCAAGAGAGGGCTTCAGTTTTGAGAGTTTTCATTCAGCATCTTGTTACTAAACATCTTATCAGAGAAACAGTTTATTTGGGATTATATTCATTAATGGGTTTTTGTCGTTATTGTTGTTCCCTAATTGCTATTAACTTCTTTTTTCTTTCTTTATTTCTTTTTTTTTTCTTTTTTTGTAGACTAAGAGGCTTTTTTAGACAATGCTGTGTTGAAGTCAACATGTTAAACTTCCAATGACTTTTCCTTTTACTTAACTCTGGATTTTAATGTGATCCACATAAATGTCACAAGCAGGACAGATGTCTTATTTACCTAGGCATGAAATCTCACACTTTTGTTAAAATTTGTGATTACATCATGTTACAATCTGACCTGTACAAAACAAATATGTAGTCATGTTATTGATCATAATGCTTTCTTTTAAAAAAAATCTAAAACATTTTAAAGAGAATTAAAACAACATGATCTGACTACTTTTGTCCACATCAGCAAAAATTTTGAATATATCAGATCGGTAGTTGTAATATTGATGGGAGAGGGTGTAGTGTTATTTTAATTTGCTTCAAGTAAGCATCTGTCTGTATTACAGGTTGGTTTGTCTGTGTGTGAAAGTACCTTGGAAAGATGAAATATGTGAACTAACATGTAGTGATGAAATCACTTTTGTGCTTCTAGATTGGCATAAGTTATTGTAAATGGACTTTATGAAGCTTTAATATAAAGAACAAGGACATATTTACATAGGCTTATCTACCCCCTTTTGCACTGAAAAAAGAGTGTTAATTTTATTGCGATGGTTAAGACATGGTAGCTTGGCAACAATAGCATTTATTTTTAAATGGGGCAAGGGGTGATTAGAGGGTGGGCCAAAAGAGGAGGATAATCACTTAAAAAATAAGGGAATTAATGATGAAATTCAACTTGTGGTAATCATCCAGGACCAGATTCTCACTCCTTATCACTCTATTGTATAATTATGGCATTTATCAAAAATCACAAGATTGATTAAGAAAAGTGTTCACTGTAGGAAATACTGAAAAAATGCAAAGAATCATTTACTCTTCAACTCTCTTTGTAAGCTTTCATTAAAAACTGCAGCTAAAGGTGATTAATTAATTAAATCATTTCTTTCTAACGTTGAATGGAATATGCTATCCACTGTTCAATTAAGGTACTTGAAGATGTTGAGTTTGTGCATATATAATTTAATATGATAAATGTATACGTACACTGTGCATATATAATGTAATATATGCATGTGCAATGTAGTGTGCATATGTACATGCATGTATTTCAAGTAAACAGATCATTTGTGTTTCTGATTATCCACACTTAATATAACAATGTTGAAAAAGTATTTTTTAAAAATTTTATCTTTGGCTCAAGCATGATCATAGTTTATATGTCCTAGCCTCTGTATGTGTTCTAGACAGAGCACAAGGAGGAGGAAGGAATACAGTTTAAAATGCAATTAGACAGTTCAGTACTGTTAACTTTGTAAATGCAACCACTACTGGTTAGCACATTCTGAATACAGAAAAAAAAAAAGAGCAAAGGAGTGTCCAGGATGATTGTTGAAGGAAATGTGATAATAAACAAATGTGAGATAAAGAGGATTGTTGTGCTTCCTGAGCCATGAGAGAGCTATAGATATGTCTTGCAGCAAATTTATTGCTTTGAATATCCTGGATAATTTATGTCTCTATGCAAATTCACTCAAAACTTTGAAGTCTTTTTTGCATTGGTGTGAGCTCTACTATTTCCATGCAAATCTCAGCTGGCATATACATTAAGTTCTTGGTTTGGCCATTTCAGTGTATATAGAAAAACACATTTGTGTAAATGCAATTCAAATCAAGTTTAAAAAGAAAGAAAGTAAACTGGGAAATGCTATTATGAAAGCAATTCATTGAAAGATTAGTCAGTGTATTTGAAGAACAGTGTTATAGAAGACGTTAAAGGATTTTTCAAAAGTGAATCTCTTATTTTCTAATTTACTAGCCGATTTTTGTCACCACTTTAAAGAGCATATTGTAAGCTTGGAAAGGCTTTAATGCTAACATGTTCTACTTAGTCTTGCAGCAGTGTGGAACATACTTTAAAATCTACAAATAACTGTTGTCATCTCAAGATCACATGTATTGGTCTTAAAGCTTATTATCACTATATAAATCCTTCACCTGAATTTCTGGTGCCTATAAAATTGAAAGAATAATAAGTAGAGATGTTTGCTTTATTTCATGTTAATAGAGAGCTAGTATGCTATAGTAATATATAGTTTAGAACAGTTGGAAATTGACATGTAGTAAATAAATCCATTTTCTAAATGGTTAGAGTTTATAACTTTTAAGATCAGTTTTTAAAAAATGTCAGTTGCTTTCGTGGAAGCAAAATATAACATACTATTGTGTCTTATTAGCCAAGGTAGACATCAGCTTAGGCTTTCTTCATGGTATAGATTGATTATTCCTACCTTTACAGTGACTAAATGCAAAAGATAAAATTGTTCACCAGCAATTCCACAATATCAAGCAGCCCTTTGTTATTCTGTTTATCGTAATTAATGGTGTATGCTTTCTACAAGTTTACTGTCTTTTCATATTATTTTAAATAGTTAATTATCTGAAAACAATTAAAAGGAATTACATATTACTTAGCACTAAATTGTGAATTATTAAGACATTGATGGTAAAAGGGAGAGAGATGACTACCTTTCTGTGTTTCGTCTGTGTGCTGGACCTATTACAAATGCATACGTGTATTGTGTTGAACATAAAAGCAGAGAACATAACCAAATGCTATATTTTTCTTATGTTCAGGATAATGAAGATCATGTTTGAAATTCAAATAGATAAAAGCTTATTCTTACTGCTACAGTGAGAATCTGTCTTATTAAGCAATCGACAGGAATTTGAAATTACTTTGTCTAATAGATAAATGAGAAATCTCTAACAGGTACACCAAAGAAAATACAGACCAATTGTGTGTGTGACATTTCATTAATTGGTGGTATCATATACTTAATTTTTGCCAATTTTAGGAATTGTGATTGTTTTCATTCTCAAATCCTGAGTTTTTAAGATTATTACCTTCTATCATTATACTAGCTAGTTTGATTACTTGGGTAATCAAGCTTGTGAATTCATGATTCATTTAGAATGACACTTGGTCATGTATCCATTCATATATGAACACATTTTTACTTATCTCTAAGTACAGACCAGGAAAGTAATATGAATTTGAGTCATCAGTCCCCATTTTTTTGAAAATTCACAAATACAGTACACACACACACACACACACACACACACACACACACACACACACTAGTGAGCTTATAAGAAATTGTGGAATCTTTTCTTTTACTACAATTTGGAACTTGAATGAAGCATGTTGAAAGCTAGGGGTATGGATCAACCTGCCAATGTCCATGTTCAGTGGAGATGGAATTATAGAGCCAGAAGTCCCACCTTTTGCACTCCAAAAAGAATTTTGGTCCATACTCCCAGTGGGTAATGATAGAAGATTACCAGACTCCAACTCCATCAGGACCCAGAGATAGAGGAGGAAAAAAAGGAAAGAAATTCAGAAGAAGTAATAAGTGTAGGAATGACTTAGAAAGGAAGAAAAGGCAGGACCATAGGAAAAAATGAGCAAATATATACAAATAGTTATAGAAATAATAGTCAGCATATATCTGCAACCTTGGGAGAACTATTTTAGCTTCCAGTGGAGGCAATGGGGATATAGAACTCTGGTGTGGAGTTATACTCTTATGATTTTGTAAATCAATAAAAAATGTTACTAATAAAATAAAAATAAAAACTCAAAAAAAAAAAAAAAACCAGAAGCAAGAGGTGGTCCAGAAAGAGAAGGAAAATATAGGTTGATAACACTTATAGGTAGAACATAAATAAGGGGGAAAATTCACTTTAATTAGCAATGATTTGTTGCAGTAGATCCAGTGGAGGAGGTAGCAGAATAGTGGGAGGAGGGTCTGGAACTTAGTGTGTTCTGTGGTGGGTGATAATGACGAATTTGTGGAGGGTCAGGTGTGCTGACCTTCATCTTGAGGAGATAAGAAAGTGTACGTCTGTGATGACAACAGTTTTGTAAATATTTATTTCCCCAAATAAAGTGATTTAACTAAAAAGGAGACAAAATTGTTAATACATTGTATTTGTTATGATTCATAGATCAGACAATAGTTGTTGTCTCATACACCTAGAAGATTTTTGAAGATCTTCTGAAATAATGTTGGTTCCATGAACTTAGTGTCAAAATGTGAATTTGTCTATAAAGTATCTATAAGATACTTTGTAGTATATAATTTGTCTATAAGATGAATTTGTCTATAAAGTAGCGAGGAAAAACTACAAATTCTTTTCTCCATTAATATTTTAAAAGCTCTAAAAACTACTGTTTTTCTGATTTATTTGCTAAAATAAAACCTTATAAACTTAGGGCAATACATAAATAAGTAAAGGAATCTGTTAAATGTGTGGTGTTTCCTTGATACCCATGTGATGTTCATGTAATTTATTTGGTATGTGAGCTCATGTCAAATCATTGTCTGTGAAGTGGCTGGCTAGTGTAGTAGGTAAGCCCTTAACTTCATATTCCAACCCAGGCACTAATCTTAAGACTTGTTCTTGTTTGGCCATTTTTATTTTTTATTCCAGTCACCTGCGATGTGGTACTTGAAATCCCTGGACCTCTTCATTTTATTTGCAAAGGGGTCTAGTAGTCTCTATACAAACATTGTTATGAAAGGAAATCATAGTGTGTATACCTGGACCATCCAGGATTGTAAATGATAGCTAATATTAGTATTTTTCAATCAATAAGAATTGACTCCCTATTGTTGATGAGACAACTTCTACTGAAGCCTGGAATTACAGAGAATCTTGATGGAATAGTGTAAATTGTAATGGATGAGAGAGATGTGCCTTTCAAATTTAAAGATCCATGAGAAGATTATTGGAGGTCATAACTAGAGACTAAAGAACAACTGATCTCTTCTACTCAGATGTCAAGTGAGGAAGGTGGTCACCATTGTCATTAAAGTTTGAACTATATGTGGCTTTGTACGTAACTTAAATTTTTTCCAGGGGGAATCAGTCTCACCAAATCTTTATTGATTAACAACCTTAATTTACTGGGCTTTCTTTTTGTATCCATGTTGCTTTTAAAATGTTTATTACGGTATCTTTTTTTCTACTATCTCACCATCTTTATTTTGTATAATTAATATATTTCCTATTCATATCTTCTCTGTCTTCAGTTTTGTCTCATTCACTATTTATGAATTTTTAGTGACAGAAGGAGACTGGTACATAAAAGTGCCCATGATACCTTTCCTAAGCCAGTGTTTATGTGGGATGTACAGAGTATGACCCCACTGAGAAGTACCAGTTGTCTGAACAAAACAACAAGAGAATATGTGTCATGGATTTATTAGTATTTTAAAATTCCTATGTAATACACAAATGTTTAGGAGTGTTACATCAGTTTGGAATTTTTCCCAAAGAAATTATATCTTCACTTTTTTCATTTTAATTTTTTGTTAACTCTGCAGCTTCAGTGAATGCTATGCTCTGAGGTGACTTTTTCAGAAAGAATGAGACAGAGGCAGAGAGAGAGTACAACCACAGCATCTAAGCTTCCTTCAGTGCTGTAGGGGCTGGAATCAAACCAGGGTTACGAACATGGCAGAGTAGTGCTATTTTGTCTGGTCATCTTGTAGCATTTGACTAATTAATGGTGTCATATACTTATTCTTGCCAGTTTTAGGAGTTGTGACCATTTTCAATCTGAAATCCTGATTTTTTATATTTATTTTATTTATTCCATTTTATTGTCCTTGTTGTTTTATTGTTGTAGTTATTATTGTTGTCATTGTTGTTGGATAGGACAGAGAGAAATGGAGAGAGGAGGGGAAGATAGAGAGGGGAAGAGAAAGATAGACACCTGCAGACCTGCTTCACTGCTTGTGAAGTGACTCCCCTGCAGGTGGGGAGCCAGGGGCTCAAACCAGGATCCTTATGCTGGTCCTTGTGCTTTGTGCCACCTGCGCTTAACCCGCTGCGCTACAGCCTGACTCCCTGAAATCCTGATTTTTAAGAACATTTAAAAAAAAATT
Source organism: Erinaceus europaeus (assembly GCF_950295315.1). Lineage (NCBI taxonomy): Eukaryota > Metazoa > Chordata > Mammalia > Eulipotyphla > Erinaceidae > Erinaceus > Erinaceus europaeus. Next base: position 25,628,254 of record NC_080179.1, on the reverse strand, counting down.
TTATTATCTTTATTTATTTATTGGATAGAGACAGTAAGAAATTGAGAGGGAAGGGAGGGATAGAGAGAGTGAGAGACAGAGAGACACCTGCAGCACTGCTTCACCACTTGTGAAACTTTCCCCCTGCAAGTAGGGACTGGGGGCTTGAACCTGGGTCACTGAGCATTGTAACATGTGTGCTCAACCAGGTGCACCACCACCCAGCCCTGAACATTATTTTAATAGTAGCATACTATCTAGTCTTTTGATGAATACATATCAGGAACAAATATGAGATAAATTGATGAGGAAAAAATATATGCTTTAATAAAACTTGCTGAGGAACAATATATACTTTTATAAACTTGTTTATTTGGTGCAACTCAACTTTTCAGTGATTATATGTGAGTTTGGTGTGACTTGTTTGCCAAGTGAACTAGTTTTAATTTGTACCAGTAGAACATTCTTTGAAATTGGAAAGTACAGGTATTTCATCTTACACTTTGTTATTTTACTAATTGCTGCTTAGTGCAATGTCAGCTGGAGGTTGAATAAATATTGTTCCCTGCCTTAGGTAATAATAATAAAAAAAAAATCTATGGCTTGCCATATGGTGGTGATTTGTTTTAAAGACTGTCCAAAGTATGTTTTTCTCCTTATTGTAATTTTAAAACTCTCCTTTATTTTCTGCTGTTTCTTTGGCAGGGTTCCAGTGGTTGGATTGGTATTATCCTAATGCTTGGCCATATTTTATTCTGCTGTTCATATTAGATAGCTCTATAAGGGAAATGTTTTAAAAAATTCCTTTCCATTGAAAGTGTTCTGATACTTCTTCTTAAGGAAAAGGATACCATGTAAATATCCTTTTTCTATACTGTATATTTTGTTCTTTAATGAGAAACTTTCTAGGAGGTAAAGAGAAAGAAAAGCTGTTATTTTCCAGTGCTATAATAGGAATTTCAAGTCTTCCACATCTGCCTGGTCTTGTTTCTCCTAATGTAATAAGTCCTGCCAGTTGTCCAAGGAATTAGGACAAATAAAGTATTCTTCTTTAGTCTTCAACAGCAAGTATTTAAATGGTTTTTCTTTGTTGTTAAAGTAGGGAAAATTGGCTTGTCACAGCTACTTGGTGAATTTACAGGTTTGAAAGTTTGTTATTAGTTGACTTTTCTCTGTTCTTAAAGAGCTTCCTAAAAGGTAACTTTAGGAAAGTACTTTTGACATCCATCTCATATGTATTCTTTCAACAATATTGCCAAGTGGCTATACATGTTAAGGGCTAAGATACATTAAAAAAAGAGAGAAGGATGAGGCTAGTGAAATAGCTCAGTTGGATAGTGTGCTGCTTTCCTATGGGTGCAACCCAGGTTTGATCCCAGCCCCCTCCACACTGAAGGAAACATGCTTTAGTGTTGTGGTCTCTTTGATGCTTTGCTGTGGATGAGGTAAGTTCTGCTTAAGCCTGTAGTTACAGAGACTCTTGATGAAATATCTTAAATGTTAATAGGTGAGAGTAAAACTTGGACTGGATTTGATGTGTTCCACCAAAACAGAGGACTGTGGGGGAGGAGGGTAAATAAGTGATAGGGAAATAGGGGACGGGTGGAGTGGGGTAGTCTTTGAGGTCCTGCTGTATGATGGTGAAAAAGTACCTAAATTGTGGGGTGAGAGTATTTTGTAGATACCTATCACAGGGAGATGACACATGTGCCCATATGTCAACAGCTCTACTAAAAACCATTAATCCATCCTCCCCCCATCCGCACCGTAGATAAAATAGAATAAAATGGGGAAAAAATGATCTGGTCATGGATTTTTTTTTTTTCTTCCAGAGCATTGATCAGATCAGCTCTAGCTCAGGCATGGAAGTCTTTTCCAAGACCATTGTGCTATTTCTTTGTCCATGGATATTAATCTTAATAATTACCAACATGGAGAGTTCCTTGTCTCCCCACTCCTCTATATTTATAAAGAACCCCTTAACCATTAGTAAGTAGAATGCCCATTTAGTTCTTTCCCAATAGAACTAAAAGGCATAAATAAGTTTAGCCATTGCAATTTACAGAGAGTATGGACCAAACAGAGCACAATGCTATGATAGAGAACCATGACTTTTATCATTTCCTCCCAGCTACTGGACACTGCACTGAATGGGAGCCTGTTCTTATTAGATATGCCCTGTCTTTATTTAATATAGTGGGAGACCCAGGGAAGTAATCCCTTTTTGTAAAAGTAGGCCACTTGTTAGTAGTTGATCCTGGATTAGACTCCATATTAATTCTCATTCATTCACTGAACAGACCCTAGAAGACATTCAGCCTACAAGAACATTACAGTCAAGTATGAGAAAAATAGCAGGAATACTAGCAATGTGCTGATGAAAGCATTGAGTGTATGCTGTGAATGAGAGGCCTCTTACCCTTGTGTGGTGCTGGTCACGGATCAGTTTTCCAGAACAGTGAGAAAGTTTACATCAGATATTTTGGGGAAATGATCCAAACTTCTGAAACCTCAGTTTCTTTTGCTAGAACCATACTGCAAAGTGCAGATGACAGAGAATTGCTACAAAGAGCCTGAACCATAAGAGGTGCTCATTGGATGCTGACTTATATTATAAATGGAATAAAGAATTCTAACTACCTTCTAAGAAAGACAGACACTAAAAAGCATACTGCAACCAACAACTATCTTAGTTAGGTACTCCACAAGGTACACATTTATAGACCACTTTGGCTGGTTGTTTGCCAATAGTAAGTGGCAGTCAAGAGAATACTAAAGAAAGGAACCCTTAAAATCAGCACTTTCAAAGAATTAAGAGTGTTCTTAGTAGAGTCTGGGGCACAGCCAGAAGAAACTGGCTGCCTTAGAAGGGTGGTGACCCTTATGATATAAAGAGAAAGAAGTGAAAGAGTCTGAAACTACTTTGAATTACTGTGCTTACAGTGAAATATTTTTCCAGGTTCTGGATACATACCAAAGCTTGGGATATGGTGTCTATGCCCAGGCAGATTGTCTTAACTGGGGAATTCTTGGATAGATGGTATCCATTTGTGTTTACATGCATTTCCTTTCCTGTGTAAAGCATTCAATTCATTCAATTCATTAAATTCTCAAACTACAAAGCATGGAGCTACAAAAACCGTTGAAACCCAAAGTAGTTAAAATCACTCAGACCTTGAACTCAAGCCAACAGTGGTGCAAGAAACTTAAACATAATCGGGGAACCCCAGAATTATTTCTCCAATAAACCTGCTCCTAGGGTTTTTGGCATAAAGAAATACCTGGACAAGAGAGGTGTATTTGGCTGATTTCTACTCTTCATTTTGGCAAGCCACCAACAGCATTTTTCACATCAGTGGTGTCCCACCGAAAACACCTTGCAGGATTTTACCTTGTGAAGTCATTGCCAAATCCGTAGCCCTGTGGTGGCAGATACAATAATTTCCTGCCAAATAATGTAAGACAGAAATGGCCCTGGTATTGCAGAATAAGATGGTACTCTGTCTTAAAGACATTTGTAAACATTCGGAAAAATTGCGATTTGTTAGTCATTAAAATGTGATGCTGGCGTCTTGAAGTTGTGGATATCTTATTTTGCAGAGACTTTTGCCAGTGATTAGTGCGTGAAAAACATAATAGTGCTTGGGATGAGTAGTGCTAGTATTAAAACAAAGTATCACATATTACATAAAACCATGATTTAGAATATTGAGAATGAAAAGGATTTGTTATAAACTAGTTTTGTTAAATTTGTAGCCACATAACTAATAATACCACACTGAGAAAAACAGACAACACAATCTGGTGACTTTTTAGTTAAGATACCCCATCTCAGTATTGGAGTAAAACCTACACAACCACCAGTTGAGGAACTATTATCTTTATTCTCTATGTAAACCAGTGGACAATCTTGATGAAGTGTAACCTTTCTGATAACCTTGCATTTGCCAGGTAAGCTTTCCCCATCTGCTATCACAGATGAAAAATATTTCTCGAGGAGTCGGGCGGTAGAGCTGCAGGTTAAAAACAGGTGGCGCAAAGCAGTAGGATCGGCGGAAGGATCCCGGTTCGAGCTCCAGCTCCCTACTTGCAAGGGCATTGCTTCACAAGCTGTGAAGTAGGTCTGGAGGTGTCTTTCTCTCCACTCTCTGTCTTCCCCTCCTCTCTACATTTCTCTCTGTCCTATCCAACAATGACGACATCAATAATAACTACAACAATAAAACAACAAGGGCAACATAAGGGAATAAATAAATATTAAAATTTTTTTAATTAAAAAAAAAGAAAAATACTTCCCTCAGTCTGTTTGAAATACCTATTCACTTCATCATTTAAGTTTAGTGAAGAAGTCAGAAGGATCAAAATTGCATTCTGTTCTCATTGACAGCAAAGAATAAAGTTCTTGTTTGCTTTGGGCAGCTCAATCCCGACAATAGTATTTCTGGTTCTTGGACCAATCCTGGAAAACAGTCTAACCTTATCAAAGTAATTTTAATACTACTTTATCATAGTAGGTTAACATTTTGTGTCTGCTGGAAGAATTTGATGAGAATGAGAAATGAACAGTTTTTTCTTTGCCAAATGATTTAAAAACAAAGCCATTCCTGTCATATTATGATGCCCCCATTCTTTGACATTCCAAAAATCCAGAGGAAACTAGGTAAAAGCTAGCAGAAGGAGTCTAAATGCCTCATTACATTCCTGAGCAAGTATACAGCCTAAGGTTCCTGCTATAAGAATCTCCCATGGAATAAAGATCTACTAACTAGGTCATGACACGAAGTGCAAGGACCTGAGTAAGGATCCCAGTTCAAACCCCGGTTCCCCACTTGGAGGGGGGGTTGTTTCACAGGTGGTGAAGCAGGTCTGCAGGTGTCTATCTTTCTCTCCCCTCTCTGTCTTCCCCTCCTCTCTAGAGTTCTCTCTGTCCTATCCAACAACCTATGACAACAATAATAATAACCATGAGCAACAAAATGGGAAAAATATCCTCCAGGAGCAGTGGATTCGTAGTGCAGACACAGAGCCCCATCAATAACCCTGGAGGCAAAAAAAAAAAAAAAAAATCTACCAGGTCAAAAGAGTTCTATCAGGCTAGGGAAGAGACAGCATTCTACTGAAATGACTCCACAACCCCACTGTAGCACTAAGGAATTTTTTGCAATACCAGAGCTACTTTTTTTTAAGTTCATTTCTTCCTAAATTGGTGGTAATACCAGGCCTCCTCTTCTACCACTGATTCCCTCACCTTTCAACTGTTTGACAAGTTCATGATTCATCCTAATGAATGGTTTACTTAATATTTTTCAACTGATAAAGGACAGAAATATTTGGGTATGTTCTCACTGGTAGATGACTTTTGTTGATTTCATAAATTATTCTTTTTAACCAAAAGCCACATCCACCAGTTAGATTTGTATGACATATTGTAGGATATTCCACTAAATTTGAGTGTCAGATCAAAAAAATAGTAAGTAAAAGTATCTCATAAATGTTAATTATATATTTTTAAGTATGTTTCTCACTCTAAAAGGTTATTTTCATGAGAGAGTGAGAGACTAGAACACACACACACACACACACACACACACACACACACACCAGGAGTTGAACCTGGGGGCCTTTAGAAACTCAGTTATGCAAGCCTGCTATGCTACTGTTTGTTGTAATTTTAAAATTAAAACTTAATTGAGTATTTTATGTTTTTATTTTCTAAATCTGGCAAACATATAGTGGTTTTTCTACAAATCACATAATCTTGTTCTTCAGGTTTTGTGAACTGATATTTGAAACCATGCTTTCTTTGGTGTTTCTGTACAAAGGTAGCAAAACATTAGAAAGTCGAAACAGTGTTGTCCCCACCTCCAGGGGAAAAGCTTTGCAAATGGTGAAACAGTACTGTAGGTGTCTTTCATCTCTCTCTATCTCCCCTTTCCCTCTCAACCTGTCTGTATCCTTACCCAATAAACAAGCAAATAATAATAATAAGAGATAGCATATTAGAAAAAGGATTAGAACTACATAACTGGGGGAGTTGGACAATAGCACAGCGGGTTAAGCGCAGGTGGCCCAAAAACAAATGACTTGTGTAAGGATCCCGGTTCCAGCCCCCGGCTACCTACCTGCAGGGGAGTCACTTCACAAGCGGTGAAGCAGGTCTGCAGGTGTCTTTCTCTCCTCCTGTCTTCCCCTCCTCTCTGCATTTCTCTCTGTCCTATCCAACAATGATGACAACAAAAATAACTACAACAATAAAACAACAAGAGCAACAAAAGTGAATAAATAAATAAATTTTTAAAAAATAATTACATAATAGGATAGTAATAATTCATAAAATTACCTGTGGAAACTATGAAACATTTGTCATAGAGAGAGTGACACAAAACATAATTCCAGTAAATACCAATGTTTAGCATCAACTGTTCTTCCGAAACCACTAAGATGTTTATTTTTATTGGTTTTCTTGCTTTGCAATCTTAATCAAATTAACCCACTTATTTTCACTCACTGCCTTCTGACTTTAACTATTTTCTCCTTTAAGTTAATCATTCTTTTTGCTTTTTCAATAGGCTAGAAAAACACTAAGCAAAATATTTGTGTTTATAATCATGGAAATGCTGGTGTAGTTTTTGTTATATTTTTGAGAAGAGATAGAAAAATACTAGCTCACCTGGAGGTATAGATTGACCTGCCAATGCCCATGTCCAGTGGAGAAGCAGTTACACAAGCCAGGATTCCCACTTTCTGCACCTCAAAAAGAATCTTGGTCCATATTTCCAGCAGAACAGAAATGATAGGGGGAAGATGACCAGAGGGATCTGAACTCCAATTCCATCAGGACCTGGAGAGAGAAAAGGAAAAAAGGAAGGACATTTAGAAGTAGTAATAGATATAGGTGTGACTTTGAATGGAAGAGAGGATGGGTCCGTGGGAAAAATTAGTAAATATATACAAATATAGACAGTTATAGAAATAATGGTTAACCCATGTCTGCAATCTTGGGAGAACTGATGTGGATTCCAGTGGAGAGTGGGGATACAGAAATTATATGGAAATTATACCCTTGTTATCTTATAATTTTGTAAATTATTATTGTCACTAATAAAATTAATATAAGAAAAATACTAGCCTGCTAGATTTTCATTAAACGTACGCAGAGGACGCTGAATAACAGCTAGATCTAATACAAGGAGTACATGTTAATCAAGAACAACAGATAGCAAGGTCACAAGGTGTTTTAAAGTAAAGTAGTTATTTGTTGAATTGGGCAGTGAAGAAGAGATATAGAAGAAAAAAGAGGTTGCTGGGTGGTAACTCAGTGGGTTAAGCACAGGTGGTGCAAAGTGCAAGGACAGGTGTAAGGGTCCCGGTTCAAGCCCCCAGCTCCCTACCTGCAGGGGAGTTGCTTCACAAGCTGTGAAGCAGGTCTGCAGGTGTCTGTCTTTCTCTCCTCCCTGTCTTCCCCTCCTCTCTTGATTTCTCTCTGTCCTATCCAACAAGGACAGCTATAACAACCACAACAAAGGCAACAACAAGGGCAATAAAAATGGGGAAAAATAGCCTTCAGGAGCAGTGGATTAGTAGTGCTGTCACCGAGCCCTAGTGATAACCCTGGAGACAAAAAAATAAAAGGAAATATCAAGCTGAGAAACCGACCAAGTAACTTCATGGACTACTGATAACAGATGAAATAGACTGGTTTTACATGTGAAAAGAGTATTACCTTTAAAATGCAACCGATTTTAGTGACGACTCTGAGTGTTATCCTCTGGAATGCTACTTAGATGGGAGGTTCCATGTATATTAGTTATATAATGAAATACTGAAAGATGTGTAGAAATTTGGTGGGCGGATTATTAATGACCTAAAATGGGCTAACATGCTCCTCACCCTTTGGAACATTCATTTGAACTATATGCTAGAGAGAGAAATTGCTTCCCTTACATCTGGACATTGTGTAGTTCTAGAGAAAATCTCAAGAAGCATCAGTTGTACAGCTACAATTTGAAAACTGCCCTTATTTATGCGTTTCCTCTGTTTTGGATTTCAGGTCTTATTTTAGATTGTATGAACTACTATGTTTTTCCAGCAGATGTCTTATGCTTAAGTTAGCTAGAATTGGCTTTGTGGTTGCTTACAGTGAAAAATGTATATGACATTTTGAGGTCAATTTCATCTCTCATATTTATTCTCATTCAATCAAATATGCCAGGCATTTTATTTGTTAGGAAAGAGTGGTGAATGAGATGAATATGATTACTACTGTGTGAAACTTTTAACTTAGAAGAAAAGCACACTAATAAGTAGATCAGAAGCAATAGTACATTCAAAAAAACTAAAGGTCAGAGAGAAACTATTATTAAAGCTGAAACAATGATATGGCTAGTGACTCAAGGTGAAGATAAAGAGTTTAGACAAACTAGATGGTTAAGAACTCCATAAGCCCTTTTAAGGATTTTGAACTTTATCCGAAGGCAATTCAAATCCACTTAAGAGTTTTAAGCTATAAACTGACATGATCAGATTTGCATTTTAAATTTATCTTTCTGCCTGCAACCTGGACAAAACATTGAAAGCAAACAGTAGTAGATGGAAGAGAATAATTAGGAGGTTTTTCTCTTAAGTCCTAGTGAGATTCGACAATTGCCTTGACTAGCATGTGTTTCATGAATTGTAAATGGTTGCTACAGAGGCATAGATTTTCATGTCCTCATGCTTAGAATAAATTAATGCATTTAATCTACTATTTCTCAGCTCTATCTTTTTTGTTGGACTTTGATATAAATAGTGTATCTTGTTGACCTTCATTAAAAGGGTTTTCTCTCTAAATTCTGCCCTGCTGTTTTCCTTTGCTGAGATTGTGCAGCTCATCCAGAAGAAAGCTGCAATTCTCATTTTAAGGCGGCATGGTTAATGTGGAATAAAGGGTTACTTCTAAGCAATAGAATATTTGACACTCATAACTTGTTATGAGATTTTGTTCTATGTGTGTGTTTTTTAAGGCAGTCCAACTAGACGAGTTTTATGCTTGGTGACTGCTCAAGAAATTTAGCACTTTGCTGTTTTTTTTTTTTTTTTTTTTTTTTTGGTGTTTGTTATGGGGTTACTCACCACTCTTAACCCTTATAAATTGTTTGAGTTTTAAATTGGATATTAATCTCATGAAAAACAACCAATTTCTCTCTTTCTTTTGACATGGACATATCTCAACCTTCTAAGATCTACACAAAGTATACTCAACCTTTGACTCCATTGTTTTAAGTCTTATTAGTTTCAGGACTAACAGAGAAAAAGAGAATTTTCGTCTCCCTATCACTCTCCATCATCCCTCCTCCCCCACTTCTTGAGGAAATGAGAAAGGATGAGAATATCAAATCCCACATTTCACCATTTTGAAAGGCTTGAGAAACCTGCCTTTCTTATGGAAGCTGGAGGAGGTGAAGTGAGAAGTAAAACTTAAGGACAGGATTTTTAATTGTTCCCATTGCAATGTCTTATTACAAAAATGTACTTTTTATACATAGGTTTCCATCTTGTATTACTTTGTGTCTTGGAGTCTCTCCCTCATGAATTGCTTTGCATCTTGCTTGAAGTGAACCATTTTAAATTTATATTCTATCCTACTTTTATTTTAGAAACTTGAAGTATCTTTTTTTTTCTCTTTGCCCTACTCAGATATGCATGAACATTTTATGCATTTCACAGTCTAGAAGATAAAGAGAAAATATGATAATCTAAACGGTGGTAAAATCATAGTCAGAATAAAGTTTTGTTTTTCTCCTCTGATGAGTGGACCATGCAATATTTTCATATTACTATTAGTCTTCTCCATTCCCATTGTTGCTATAAATCACATAGAAAGCATGCACTAATAAAACAAGAGCAGGAGTTTGAAAGTATTCTTAGTTTGATGAAGTCAAGCATAGTTGGATGCTTGTTTCTTAGTGTCAGGAAATTAAATTTGGTCCCTCTTATATCCCCTCTTCCACCAGCGCATATACATAGCAGTTACTCAGTATGCCTTTAGATGAATAAATAATATTGAAGCCAAGACTACATACTTGATATCTAAAATTCCTCTTGATTTTCATGGAAATCATACCCAGGATGACTAAGAAAAGATTGATAATTAGGAATTGAATTCAAGGTTTTATAATTCTCTGGGGATGGTGTGTAGGCCCAATGAAAGAAGAAAAAGTCTGGAAGCTACTAGAGAACATACTAAAATCAGAAATTGTACATGTGACCCTCCAATTTGAGTACACATCAGTATCACCTATAGTTGACACTTAAAACATAGTGTTAAGGGCCTGCCCCATGAGAATGTCTGTTTCTGTAGGTCTTGGTGGCTCCTGAGAATTAGCATTTCTAGCATTTTTCCCTCTCAGGTGATGCTAATGGTGGTGATTCAAGTAGCTCATTTTGGAAACTACTAAGTATATCTTGGAGAGTTGGCTTATCTAAGGGAGTCAGCATGGAAGGCTTGCTTTGTGTTCTGCACAGAGAAATGGTAATTTTAGAGATTTCTGAGAGCAGTGTATATAGATCATGTATCCAAGTAGATATTGCCATAATTTAAAGGAACTTGTTTCTTCTTGATCAACAGGATTGATAATTAGACAAAGGAATAAAGCTAAATTCATTTTCAGAGCTCAAAAGGGAATTTAAAAGGGGTCAGGCTGTAGTTCACCTGGTTAAGCACTCTTATTACATTGTGAAAGGACTCAGATTCAAGCCTCTAGTCCTCACCTGCAGGGGGAAAGCTTCAGGAATGGTGATTTTAAAAAGAGAGAGAGAGAGAGTTTTAGATGTTCAGTTTTACTGTGTGTGGGGGGCACAGTCCTTTGGTGGTGGGATTGGTGTTGATAACTTGTAATCTCATAAATCACTAATTAATATGAGAAGGAAAATTTGATTGAATGTCTCAAACTTCTTAATGCATAGACCATAGCTCTGAGTATATGTTCCTTTAATCTAAGCACTTAAGACTTTAAATTGGTAATCAGACTGAATTTTAACAGTGGGCTCAAATTGTAGTTGTATCTAATAAAGTAACGGTGGCGTTACTTTATTAGATACAACTATATATACGGTGGCGTTACTTTATTAGATACAACTATATATAAATAGCAACAAAGGACATACATATGGTAAGGTCTTGTATGATACAGCAAATCCTAACAATAGGATTTTCAAAGTTAACCCAATTGCCAAATAATTTGATTATAGCAAATCTATTACTTTCTTTAACCCTACCCTCTTCCTCTATAAAAACACTCATTTGGGGCGGTAGTGCAGTGGGTTAAACGCACAGTGCAAAGACTGGCCTAAGGATCCTGGTTGTAGCTCCCCCTCCCCCCTACAGGGGAGTCACTTCACAAGCAGTGAAGCAGGTCTGCAGGTGTCTATCTTTCTCTCCTCCTCTCTGTCTTCCTCTCCTCTCTCCATTTCTCTCTGTCCTATCTAACAATGATGACATCAATAACAACAATAATAACTACAACAACAATAAAAAACAAAGTCAACAAAAGGGAAAATAAATCAATTAAATTTTTTTTAAAAAGCCTCATTTATTCTAGAGGAAGATTTTAGAAAAAATAAGTCCACCCACCCCTAACTGAGACCCCCAGTACTATCACTGTCAGACTTTCCACCCAATTTGTGCTGTCTCCAAGGGAAATCACATTAGGTAGTGTGGCATTTCTTTTTTTATTATTCCCTTTTGTTTTCCTTGTTGTTTTATTGTTATAGTTATTATTATGGTCGTTGTTGGATAGGAGAGAGAGAAATGGAGAGAGGAGGGGAAAACAGAGAGGGAGAAAGAAAGATAGACACCTGCAGACCTGCTTCACCACCTGTGAAGCAACTCCCCTACAGGTGGGGAGCCGGGGGCTCGAACCGGGATCCTTATGCTGGTCCTTGAGCTTTACACCACCTGCGCTTAACCTGCTTCGCTACTGCCCGACTCCCTATCACATTAGGTACTTTTTTTTTTTTTTTCCTCCTCCAGGGTTATGGCTGGGCTCGGTGCCTGCACCATGAATCCACCGCTCCTGAAGGCCATTTATTTCCCCCCTTTTGTTGCCCTTGTTGTAGCTTCGTTGTGGTTATTATTATTGCCCTTGTTGACGCAAATTGTAACAACTTCAGTAACCAGATATCTTGGATGCACATCTCACCTTAGAACAACACTGAAATGGAAACTACCAAGAATTTGGAATTGATTTCATATGCTTTATTGTTCACAACTAATTAGTTTTCTTGCATTTTAAAGTTTGTTAATACAGTTCTTATTTAGGTGTGGCTCTTATAGATGAATGTTACATAAGGCAGAAATGATTTAGGACTTTGGGAGTGACATTAATGTTCGTTTTTCTTTCTTTTTTTTTATTTGCCTCCGGGGTTATCACTAGGGCTCGGCATCATGAATCCACTGCTCCTGGAGGCTATTTTCTCCTTTTGTTGCCCTTGTTGCTTACCGTTGCTGTTATCATTGCTGTTGTTAGTAGTAGTGTTGTTATTGTTGCTGAATTGAACAGTGAGAAATAGAGAGAGGAGGGGAGGGGAAGACAAAGAGGGGGAGAGAAAGACACCTGCGGACCTGCTTCACCGCCTGTGAAGTGACCCCCACCTGCAGGTGAGGAGCAGGGGGCTGGAACAGGGATCCTTAGGCCAGACCTTGTGCTTCAGGCCGTGTGTGCTTCACCTGCTGCGCCACCTCCAGGCACCCAATGTTTGTTTTTCTTAATGAATAGCTATTGCATCAGAATGAACTGTGTCTAAAATAACATATTTTTAAGTCACCAAATATTCATACTTAATGTAATTTTGTTCATCTGAAAAGAATACTGCAGTGATGCTTTCAAAGAAAACTCAGCTCATGTACAAGAAAATAAAAACACATAAAAAGAAATGGAGACCTTGACAACACATTCATAGGTCAAGTATTTCAATGGTTCTTTGCTTCTGTTCCTGTCATGCAGGTACATGTGACAGTGCTGCAGCTATGAGTGGAATTTTAAAGAGGAAGTTTGAAGAAGTTGACGGCTCTTCACCCTGCTCCTCTGTGAGAGAATCGGATGATGAAGTTTCCAGCAGTGAAAGTGCTGACAGTGGGGACAGTGTCAATCCATCCACTTCAAATCATTTTCCCCGTGAGTACAAAAGCCAGATAGGAAGCTGGATATCTGGGTCTACTATGAAAAAATAGTGATATTGTTCTGGAATTCTCTTCAATCTTTATTACTAGTTGTGTATGAGGTTTTTATTTATTTTCAGAATTGCTCTAAAAGCAAAACATGATTAAGGAATTAAAGCAAAATATTGTTAAGGTAATTAAGAGAATTCCTTAACATAGATTGCTTAGACTAATTAATCCTTGGATCTTTTTAGCTAACTGATTCAATGGAGGGAATAAGGGTTTACTACTACTTTTCTAAAGACACATACGATTCCGGCAGTAGGTTGGGTAGGGAGAGATAAAAACTAAATTCAGGCTAAAACCAAGTTTCTATTTTCATTACTAAAATAGTATCTTGGGGGGTGTTGGGCAGTAGAGCAGTGAGTTAAGCGCAGGTGTCTCAAAGCTCAAGGACCAGCGAAAGAATCCCAGTTGGATCCCCCGACTCTCCACCTGCAGACAAGTTGCTTCACAAGTGGTGAAGCAGGTCTGCAGATGTCTATCTTTCTGTCCCTCTCTCTGTCTTCCCCTCCTCTCTCCATTTCACTGTCCTATCCAACAATGACCACGTCAACAATGACAATCAACAATAATAACTACAATAATAAAACAACAAGGGCAACAAGAGGGAATAAATAAATATTTTTTAAAATCTTTTTTTTCTTTTTTATTTAAGAAAGGATTAATTAACAAAACCATAGGGTAGGAGGGGTACAACTCCACACAATTCCCACCACCCAATCTCCATATCCCACCCCCTCCCATGATACCTTTCCCATTCTCTATCCCTCTGGGAGCATGGACTCAGGGTCACTGTGGGTTGCAGAAGGTAGAAGGTCTGGCTTCTGTAATTGCTTCCCTGCTGAACATGGGCATTGACTGGTCGGTCCATACTCCCAGTCTGCCTCTCTCTTTCCCTAGGGTGGGTATCTGGGGAAGCAGAGCTCCTGGACACATTGGTGGAGTCTTCAATCCAGGGAAGCCTGACCAGCATCCTGATGGCATCTGGAACCTGGTGATTAAAAAGAGAGTTAACATACGAAGCCAAACAAATTGTTGAGCAGTCATGCACCCAAAACTTGGAATAGTGGAGAGGAAGTGTTAGGGGGGTACTCACTGCAAACTCTAGTGTACTTCTGCTTTCAAGTATATATTTTGCAGTAGCTTATGGATACGTGTGAACATAAGCTCTCTCTCACAGAAACTGGTGTATATCTAGGTTTTGGGACTTTGTTAGAAAGTGAACCACCTGGGATGGAATTAGAGTATACTATGAAAGGAAAGGTCTCACCCGAGTAATGAAGCTGAAGGGTTGTCATTCCACACATGAAGTCTCTGGACACAGTCTGAAGTGAAGCATGTTGAGGTGGCCATCGCTGTGTTGGTTAGGTTGTGATCGACAGATGCAATATTATTTGATATGGATTGGGAGAGGCATACGGGAAAGTGGGCCCTATCCAAGGGTTCCAGGACTGGGGGAAGTAGAGGCTCTATAGTGGAGATGTGAGGTTCCTGCTGTCTTAGGGTTCAAAAAGACAATCGATAGTTAATGTTATCATCACATTATTTGGTAATTGGGTTAACTTTGAAAAGTCCTTTTGTTAGGGTTTGCTGTACAGTACCCAGTATCTTGTATATAGCTGTGCTATTGGTTGCTTCTGATCTACTTGGTCTAGGCTTTTGAGAGAGTCCACATATCAATTACAAAGCCTATATATTTAAAAGATTCAGTTTGTGGTTTGAAAAACTTTGAGACATACAATTAATTTTCCCCCTCTCATATTAATTAACTAGTGATTTATATGACTACATTTTACTAGGAGTGTACATAAACATCATTCCCACCACCAAAAGACTGTGACCCATCCCTCCCACCCACTCCCACCCCCCACTGCCCCAGGAAGCTGCATGTCAACCCCTCACCACAGGGTTTTTACTTTGGTGCCCTACTTACAATTTGGTCAGGTCCTGCTTTTAGTTTCCCTTTCAGATCTTCTTAGTCAACTTCTGTTGATGAGTGGGATCATCCCATACTCATCTTTATCTTTCTGACTAAGCTCACTTAACATAGTTCCTTCTAGCTCTGTCCAAAATGGGTCAGAGAAGGTGGGTTCATTGTTCTTGATAGCTGCATAGTATTCCATTGTGTATATATACCACAGCTTTCTCAGCCACTCATCTGTTGTTGGGCACCTGGGTTGCTTCCAGGTTTTAGCTATTATGAATTGTGCTGCTATGAACATAGGAGTACACACCTCTTTTTGGTTGGGTGTTATGGAGTCCTTGGGGTATAACCGCAGGAGAGGAATTACTGGATCATATGGAAGGTTCATGTCTAGCCTTCTGAGAGTTTTCCAGACTGCTCTCCACAGAGGCTGTACCAATTTACATTCCCACCAGCAATGCATAAGGGTTCCTCTGTCCCCACAACCTCTCCAGCATTTGTTGCTGCTGTCCTTTTTGATGTAGGCCATTCTTACAGGAGTGAGGTATAGGTATCTTAGTGTTGTCTTAATTTGCATTTCTCTGACAATCAGTGACCTGGAACAGTTTTTCATATGTTTGTTAGCCTTTTGAATCTCCTCTGAAGTGAATGTCTTGTTCATATCCTCTGCCCATTTTTGGATGGGGTCATTTGCTTTTTTGGTGCTAAGTTTGCTGAGTTCTCTGTATATTTTGGTGATTAGTCTCTTGTCTGATGTTTTGCATGTGAAGATCTTCTCCCATTCTGTGAGGGGTCTCTTTGTTTGTTTAATAGTTTCTTTGGCTGTGCAGAAGCTTTTCAATTTGATGTAGTCCCATTGGTTTGTTTCTGCTTTAGTGTTCCTTGCAATTGGGTTTGATTCATCAAAGATGTTCTTGAGGTGTAGGTGGGAAAGTGTTTTACCAATGTTTTCCTCTAAGTATTTGATTGTTTCTGGTCTGACATGTAGGTCTTTGATCCCTTTGGAGTTGATTTTTGTTTCTGGTGAGATAAAGTGGTTCAGTTTCATTCTTCTGCATGTTACAAACCAGTTTTCCCAGCACCATTTATTGAAGAGAGCCTCCTTTTTCCATTTAATCCTTTGGGCCCCCTTATCAAAGATTAGATGTCCATAGGTGTGGGGATTTATTTCTGGGCTTTCAATTCTGTTCCACTTCTCTGTGTGCCTATTTTTGTTCCAGTACCATGCTGTTTTGATGATGATGGCTTTATAATATAGTTTAAGGTCTGGGAGTGTGATGCCTCCATTTCTGTTTCTTTTCCTCAAGATGGTTTTGGCAATTCTAGGTGTTTTCAGGTTCCAGATAAATGATTGTAGTGTTTAAAAAAAATAGTATTCTGGGAAGAAAATATGGATGGATATAGGGATATAAAGTCTAGATTATGGTGAAAACTCGAGCCAACCCTGTGTTAAATGGTGAAAGGCAGCAAAATTCTACAATGGGTAAAGGTTTTCAATTTATACTTTTTTTCCCCTGCTCAGTCATTTAATTTTTTAATACTTAAGGGAAAAAATTAAGCCTACAAAGTGAAAAAATTATGCCCCCCCTTGATTCCCTTTTTAAGTTCTTCCTGTCAGGCCAAGTGTAATGTGGCTTGAAGGACTAATGCTAAAAGTCTCTTAATGCAGTATTATGATCTGATGCTAGAGAACATTTGAGTAGTAAAATCTAAATAATCTTCAGCTGATGTTTGCAGTGGACTATTTTTTTATATTGTAGTATCATCATGGAAACCTACTTTTGGTTTTCTTTTGTCCATTTTTCAATTTAGTAGCTGATTTTATTAAATATATGATTTTATAACATTGAATTCATATTGTAAATATGACAGTTCCAAAAACAAGAATTTACTATATTTTAAGAGATAACAAGAAAAGCAATAAAACTACTGAACATAGAACAGTTGTGTTAAACTCAACAGCATCCCTTTAACCAAGCAAAGCTAATAGTGCATTTCATGAAAAGTCAATACATATCTCAGTACGGAAAAGAAATATTCAGGGTAAAGTGTACTATGTGATACAGATGACTTACAAATCTCCTTATATTAAATGTATTATGGTTATGTGAAAATAGCTCCAGCCTTTATTTCAAAAGTAGATATATATTTACCTATTTGGTCTTTTTAAAGTAGCATTTTATTGATTTTTATCCTTGAATGATTATAGTGCATAAATTTAAGGGAATATGTCAAGTATGGGGCTGGGTGGTGGCACACCTGGTTAAGCACACATGTTAAAATGAGCAAGGGCCCGTGTTTAAGCCCCTAGGCCCCACCTGCAGGGGGAAAGCATTGCAAGTGGTGAAGCAGTACTCCAGGTGTCTCCTTCTCTGTCTCCTCCAATATTGGGTTCTTGGAAAAGTCAAGACACATTGCCGCATAGAAAAATGTCATGACTTTTATGACAATCCAATAATTTCATATACAATATAGAAATATGGATAGATAGGTCTCACTCTACAATATACCCCCTTTCCATTATTTCATTCTGCCCCTCAAATACATCCAATATAATATTATTTATTGTGAGTTTTAAATGGAAACAAATTAGAGAAGTAGCAGGTTTTGTTTCTGAATATATAGAAAAAACTATGAAATCTTACTAAATATAGTACCTTCAAGAGTACAGTCTCAATAAAATCCTCTACAGTTTTATTTAAATATTTATTTAAACCTTTTGTTGTCCTTGTTGTTTTACTGTTGTAGTTATTGTTGCTATTGTTATTGATGTCATCATAGTTGGATAGGACAGAGAGAAATGGAGAGAGGAGAGAAAGATAGAGAGAGGGAGAGAAAGACACCTGCAGAACTGCTTCACCGCTTGTGAAGTGACTCCCCTGCAGTTGGGGAGCCAAGGGCTCGAACCTCGATCCTTATGCTGGACCTTCTGCTTTGCACTACGTGCGCTTAACCCGCCAACTCCCCAGAGTTTTCTTAGAAGATGATAGAAGGATATAAAAATCGGTTAGGTGCAAAGCTAGCGTGGATAAAGGCGTATTAAAAAAAAAAAAAAGCCTATAGGGAGTTGGGCAGAAGCACAGTGGGTTAAGTGCAGGTGGCACAAAGTGCAAGCACCAGAGTAAGGATCCCAGTTCGAGCCCCCGGCTCCCCACCTGCAGGGGAGTCACTTCACAAGCGGTGAAGCAGATCTGCAGGTGTCTATCTTTCTCTCCTCTTCTCTGTCTTCCTCTCCTCCCTTCATTTCTCTCTGTTCTATCCAACAACGATGACACCAATAACAACAACAATAACTATAACAATAAAACAAGGGTAACAAAAGGGAATAAATAAATATGTAAAAAAAAAGCTATACATGTTGAAAAGCTGTTTCAGATATATATACAGTAGGAAATAATTTATTTGGCTCTGTGCTAGGTCTAAGTGGAAAAAGTATATGTTATATAAGAATGTGTTACATGCAAAAATAGAGCACTAATAGGCCAATGGTTGTGGAATTAGGTACACTTTCCAGAGTATGGCATCAGAGGAGTTTCTTCATTAAATTCGTGTTCCTCTTTACCACAAAAATACTAATAGCTAAGTGTTATTAAAAGTCATAGTATAAGTCAAAAGCAACAGGAAAGATGCACACATAAACAGAATGGTGATTAATAGTAGTACCAATAATTTAGGGTCTGTGGAGAGTGATGATAGTGGAAGGTATCAAAAGTATGTTTAAGCGTGAAGAAATAATTTGTTTTAGAAGAATTATGAAGAGTTTATGGCAATTTATAAAATTCTTATGGGGTAATTTAAGAAAAAGCAGAACACAGAGTTTCCCCATACTGGGCCTAGGTGGTAGCACACCAGATTAAGTGCATGTGCTACCATGCACAAGGTATCTGGGTTCAAGTCCTCAGCCCCCACCTGCAAGGGGGAAGCTTCACAAGTGGTGAAGCAGTTATGCAGGTATCCCTCTCTCTCTCTCCCTCCCTCCCTTCTCAATTACTCTCTTTCTTATCAAAATAAAGTAAATAAATAGTTAAAAAATAGTTTTCTATATTATCATGGAAAGTCCTTGTATGGAAAAGAGCAAAATGGGAGTAGGGCTGTAGTGCAGCGGGTTAAGTGCAGGTGGTGCAAAGCACAAGGACCAGTGTAAGGATCCTGGTTCAAGCCTTGGCTCCCCACCTGCAGGGGGTTGCTTCACAGGCAGTGAAGCAGGTCTGCAGGTGTCTATCTTTCTCTCTCCCCCTCTGTCTTCCCCTCCTCTCTCAATTTCTCTCTGTCCTGTCCAACAACAACAACATCAATGGTAACAATAACAATAAAGACAACAAGAAGGGCAAAAAAATGAGAAAAAATGGCCTCCAGAAGCAGTGGATTCATACTTCAGGCACCGAGCCCCAGTAATAACCCTGGAGGCAAAAAAAAAAAAAAAAAGAAAAAGATTAAAACATGATAAGGTAGTATAAGTAATGAGTCAACTTGACTGATTTTTTAAGTATTAAAAGGGTGGAGATTGTATAGAGATGTTAACGGGATTTGTTGTGGTGTTGAAAGGATGAATAAAACCTTATATTTATTAACATTATAAGCATCCTGTAAAATAATTTTTGCATTTAAGCTAAAATGGAAACTAAAGTTCACATTGCTTTTGTGTATACTAACAAAAGATTGAAATTGTGTGATTAAATAAGTCATGCAATACTCTGGCTGATAAGTGAAGACTTTTTTTTGAGTTATGTACAACAGAAATTATTTTTTTCCTATTGAAGAAAAGACTTCACCTCTCTTGGCCAACTTTTACAGAAGAAAGAGACAGCAACAGAGAAACAAAAGCAAAGAGGGACAGACACCATGACACTAAGGTTTCTTTTTTCTTTTTCTTTTTTAATTTCTTTATTGGGGAATTAATGTTTTACATTCGACAGTAAATACAATAGTTTGTACATGCATAACATTTCCCACTTTTCCATATAACAATACAACCCCCACTGAGGTTTTTTTAGTGCAGTGAAGGCCAGACTTGAACATGGGTCACACACAGACGCACTCCCACATTATCTATTTTGCTGGCCCAAAAAGACACATTTTATTTTCTATTATCTTATTTTATTTGCTTATAAAATAAAAAATAGAAATATTGGCAAAACCATAGGAGAAGAGGGGTAAAATTCTACACATTTCCCACCACCAGAGTTCCATATCCTAGCCCCTCCACTGGAAGCTTTCCTATTCTTTATCCTTCTGGGAGTATGGATCCAGGATCATTATGGGTGCAGAAGGTGGAAGGTCTGGCTTCTGTAATTGCTTCTCCACTGAACATGGGCATTGGCAGGTCAATGATCCATATTCCCAGGCTGTTTCTTTTCTTTTCTTTTAGAGAACAGTTATTTTTAATTTTTAAAAAAATTATCTTTATTTATTTATTGAATAGAAACAGCCAGAAATTGAGAGGGAAGGGGGTGATAGAGAAAGAGACAGAGAGACACCTGCAACCCTGCCTCACCACTTGTGAAGGTTTCCCTGCAGGTGGGGACTGGGGGCTTGAACCTGGGTCCTTAAGCACTGTAATATGTGCACTAAACCAGATATGCCACTACCCGACCCCAACCCAGACTGTTTCTATCCTAATGTGTCAGGGCTCTGGAGAGATGCGTTTCCAAGGCGCATTGATTGGTGAGGTCGTCTGCCCAGGGAAAGGACACACTTTATGATGTCAAAAAATTATTGAAATCTCTCAACTCATCATTTAATAATAGTGGTACCTGTCCATGCTTAATCTATTAAATTGCTGTTTCAATTTGTATTAAGTAAAACTTAGCTGAAAATTTCCATATCTTTTGAGGATAATCAAGTGAGTGCTTTAACAAGGAACAAACTTATTATATTATTATATTATATATTTCATATTATATATTATATATGTTTATATTTAATAAGGAACAAATTTATTATATTATTATATTATCATTAAATAGTCAGTTTAGCTCACCATATTCACATACAGAGAGGGAGAAAAAAACTGAAAGAAATAATTGAAAGATAATACTACCTAAAATATTTGCTTCCTAAGCTATCAAGTATATTCACTGATGTAATAGGAGTGGGTGAAAAGGTTTCTGCTTCTCAAAATTTTGTCATATAGTGTTAGTTTAGAGTTAACATACAAATGTTTAAGTTTTTTTTATATTTCACCTAGATTCTGATATTTGTTTATCTGTAATGCCTATATATATATGTATATATATATATATGAATCTGGTCAAAAACTTTTATAAATTTTATTCTTTATAAATCTTCTTTAGTGTATGATATACTTTGAAAAACGATGGTTATTACCACTATTAAAGGAGGATATTTAATTACTATCAATTCTGTGGAGCACTTGAAAGCCAAATTTAGATATACATTGAGATTTTTTAATGTGCTTATTTAAATCTCATTCATTGTGATCTCATTTTAAATTTAAAATATTCCATGTGCTCAGTACTTTAGAATTACTAATGTACGGGAGTCGGGCTGTAGCGAAGCGGGTTAAGCGCATGTGATGCAAAGCGCAGGGACTAGCGTCAGGATCGCGGTTCGAGCTCTGGCTCCCCACCTGTAGGGGAGTTGCTTCACAGGCGGTGAAGCAGGTCTGCAGGTGTCTGTCTGTCTTTCTCTCCCCCTCTTTGTCTTCCCCTCCTCTCTCCATTTCTCTCTGTCCTATTCAACAACGACGACATGAATAACAATAACAATAATAACTACAAGGGCAACAAAAGGGAATAAATAAATATTAAAAAAAAACATTTGGTTACATTTCAAGTATAGGAGATAGGGTTGTGTGGCCCATGTCAGCAGCTACCATAATAGAAAACACTATACTATTCTGAGCATTCCCTTAAAAACATTCCATTTGTAGCACATCACACTGTGATGAGAAAAGCTTCAAAATGATAGCAGTAATGGCATTATGTCATTTTCTTCGGACTTCTGAACAGTCAACCAAGGTCATATATATTTTACTTATGATAGTAGCAGCTGGATTATTCTGCATTGTTGTGGAATGCTTTGTTTTATCAAATCACTTTAGTTCTAAAACTCATCAATCTGTACCTGGGCATAACCAAAAGGAAAGATACAGAGAACCTAGAGAGGAATTAATTATTTTCCCTCTTTCAAGGTTCTTGACATTTCAAATGAGTAATGAGAATAGGCATGATGATATATCCTTCCAAAAGGAAAGCATAATTTTTCTTGTGCCAAAGTGTTTCTGCAAATAAATATCCAGTATTTCAGTGAAAATATCAAGAGGTATAAAGTAAGGTATTCTAAATTACACATGAAATCAACTAATGGGTATGTTACATTGAGATAAGATTTTCTGATTTCCAAAACAATTTTATGCTCCTGAATTTGAGTCGTTATCCAAAAATTCTTATATTACTAGGAATCATTTTTGTACTCCTCTGGTAAAAGTTGGACTTCAGAAATACAGTCATAGTCTCCCAATAGCTACTCCTCTCCCTTTGCTCTCTGAATATTCAGGACATAACTGCACTGTGTGCATCCAAGTCAGAATCTTACCCTAATGCCATTTCCTTCCACTCAGTGCATATTTTTAAATGAGATTGGAGATTAACATCATTAGAAAACAGATTCTACTATGACGCTAACCTGACTTCCCTGGGCAGATGACCTCACCAATGTGTCCTAGAACCCCACATCCCCAGAGCCCTACCCCACTAGGGAAAGATAGAAACAGGTATGGGGGTATGAATTGACCTGTCAATGCCCATGTTCATCAAAGAAGCAATTTCAGAAGCCAGAGCTCCCACCTTCTGTACCCCATAAAAATCCTAATCCCAAGGGATTAAAAACAGTGAAGCTCCTATTGGGGGTGTGTGGGGTGGGGGTGGGTGGGTTACAGAACTCTGGTGTTGGGAATTGTGTGGAATTGTACTCCTCTTATCCCATAATCTTATCAATTATTATTAAATTATAAAGAAAACAGATTTAAACATGAATTTTGTACTTGAATATGGTTAAAACATACTTAATATCTTTGCTAACCAATTAAAATGTATCAAAATTTATATTTAGTTTCAGTAACTATAGTTTATTTTATGGTACTGTGCTTTAGGACACAGCCAAATGGCAGAGTACCTCTGCTAAATAACACGGTAATATAATGGCAGATCATGTCTAGCCAGCACTGTGGTATTAATTTGAGAACTTACTGTAGCAGTACCATTCTATCACTAACTATGACTTTTTAAACAATGGAGAAGTGTTTGGGCAAAAACTAAACATAGAGGGGGCCTGGCAGGAGTGTGTCTGGTTAAGCACAAGTATTGTTTTGTACAATAACCCAGGTGCCAGCCCCCTCTCCCCACCTGCAGTGAATCAGGTCTTAGGTGTGTATCTTTCTCTCTCTCTATGTCCCCTCCCTTCTCAATTTCTCTCTATCCTATCAAGTATAATAGAAAGGAAAAGGGAAAAAAATGGAAAAAATGGCCACCAGGAGCAGTGTATTGGTAGTTCTATCACCAAGCCCCAGTAGTAACACTGGTAGCAATAAAAAATTAATTTCAAATTTAACAAAAAAAAAGAAATTGCACATGAAATTTTTTGGGGGGCGGGGACAAGTTTTGATTCAACAGGAGTTAGATTCATATCACCTTCAAAACCTCCTTTGTACTGTTTCCATTTCTGGGATACTATGAAATAGCTAGCAGTCTGGGAGGGGGTGTAGAGACAAGGTGCAAGGTTTGTAAGTGTAAGTACTTCAGTTCTGTCTCTGTCATTATACTTGCCAAAGATGTTCTCTCATTTAATTTCTATATCTTATTTTATTTTTTTAAATAAGTAGCATCTTAAATGTGAACAAAACCATGAATATAGCATGGGTCAAGATACTTCTAAGATTTTCCCTCTGATGAGCTTATACTCATTTCTTCAATACTAATTTTGAGAGCCCTTTTTAAAGGTATAAGGTTAGCACGTTTGAATCAAGGCAAGTATGAGTGCAGGGTTCATGACAATCAGAAGGGCTATTTCATAAGAGGAAAGGTGGAGTGAAAATTACTATTTTTAATTTTTTTATTTATTTCTATATATTTATTGGATAGAGACAGCCAGAAATTGAGGGGGAAGGGGGTAATAGAGAGGAGAGAGGCAGAGAGACACTTGCAGCCCTGCTTTACCACTCTCAAAGCTTTCCTCCTGCAGGTGGGAACTGGAGACTCGATCCCGGGTCCTTGTGCATTGTAACAAGTGTGCTCAACAAAGTGCGCCACCACCCGGTCAGAAAGCTACTATTAAATTAATTAAATTAAGACTTCATCGGACTTTCTGTTTCCCTTTATGCTGGAGTTCACATGGGTTAGCTCTCAGCCAGGAAGGTAAACGACCTGTTCTCCCTCGCTCGTTCAAGAGACAATGTGATATAAGCAAGAGACACCGGGGAGAATTGGGACATTCTCATTTAATGGCAGATGGACATATGTTTAAATAGAGAACCAAACAAAGAACATTTTTCAAATATGTCAGAAATTACAGGTTTCTTAACGGTCAGCTTGCCCCTATGGTAGGGGGCTGGTATGACAGGAATTGATGAGATACATAAAGGTCAAGACAATTATTCTTCATGATGCAAGCAACTTAATTATCCAAAGGTATTTGAGAGAAACATAGGGGTTAAACCAGCAGGGTGAAATAGAGAGAAGATAAACAGAGCATGATAGTTAGCAAAGCTATAAGTAAATAAAGTTTGGAGTCTTACTGACTGATGTCAGGGAGGTGTTTGATGGAGTATGCTCTCTCTAGTGATCAAAAGTGAGGTGATTGTGTAAACTCTGGGTGACTATGTGAACTTTGAATGAACCTTAAGGCTGGCAACCATGTGGCCTGCAGTCAGTGGGGAGAGGCAGTGGGCTTGAGAGTCTGAAAAGGGAGAACTGAGTCTGAGAGACTGTTTTTCCCCCTTTGCTCATCTCGGTGAGAGAGGCTAACAAGGGGGTGTCTTTCCCAGACCTCCATCCAAGGATAGGAGGAGTTTTCCCTAAGCTCTATCAAGCTTACACATAGTCCCATACCTTTATAGTGGAAATGGACCAGTGATCTTGTGGGATAAGACCTAGAACCAGTTACATATTTAATATATTAAGTCATGTTTGTGTATACGAAATGAGTCATTTAAAGTTTAGTTGATTGGAGAAAAGGGAATTAAATGATTACAATAATTATGAGCAGAGTAAGATTGATAAGAGTCAGTGGTTATTTCCGAAAAGTACCTACTTAAATTAAGTGTGATAAAAAATTCACTAATTGATACAGTGAAACAGTTTTCAGATCATTTTATCAGAGTTCCAGTAATAAGAAGCCACAATTAGGGGAGTCCGGCAGTACCGCAGTGGGTTATGCACACGTCGCACAAAGAGCAAGGACAGGCTAAGAATCTGGTTCCAGCCTCCAGCTCCCCACCTGCAGGGGAGTCCTCACAAGAGGTGAAGCAGGTGTGCAGGTGTCTATCTTTCTCTAAACCTTCTCTCTGCCTTTCCTTCTCTCTCGATTTCTCTCTGTCCTATGCAACAACAACATCAATAACGACAACAGTAATAACTACAAGAATATAAGAAGGGCAACAAAAGGGAATAAATAAATATTTTAAAAAAGAAGTCACAATTACTTAGCTGCTGCTCCTCTGATCTTACACCATCCATCTTTTAAGTTAAAATGTCTCCTCAATATCCCAATCTCTCTCATTACTGGAGTCCTATACCTGTTACAAAGTAAATCAAACATTTCTTTCACCATGAAAACTTGACAAAAACTCTCTACTTATCTTCTTTGTTGTCTTCCCTGAATTTCTTGATACCTAACCACCATTCAAAAATTGTAGCAATGGCTTTCTATATTCTTCCCATCCCAGTATTTTCCACTCATCATGCTGGGGGGAAAAAAAATAGCCTGATTTCTTTGACTGACTTCATCTGGCCGTTTTCACTTCTAATTCATCCGTGTCTTTTTACTGCCATTCCATTTATCTGCTGTGTACACATCTGCAGCCAGAATGATTTTACAAACTGAAACAGCTCTAGCTTCAAAGTATCTAATTTTAGTATTCCAAACTCAGAACACTATCTTGTTTTCTTTCTGTCCCTCTTTTTACTTTTTGCCTCATTCTACTCTGTCCTCCCATATGTTCTCACTTCTCACTGTTTTGTCTGCTTGTTTTGATGTTAAGATACTTAAACATTTTCACCTAATATCATTTTTAGGTTAACAGAAAATTTTCAAGAATTTTTGCAGACAACAATTGCCCATAGTCCATTTTTTCTGCCATGTCAAAGGTCTGAGCATTATTCACATTCTTTAAGTCACTCTACCTTACCTACCTTGTGTGTGATAGCCCTTCTCATCACTGTGAACCCTGCCCACATACTTGCCTTGATTCAAATGTCTTGATCTTCTACGTTTAATAAAGGCTCTCAAAATTAGTATTGAAGGAATGAGTATAAGCCCATCAGAGGGAGAAACTGTCTCCATATGTCTAGCTTCTAGTATATTCTAATAAGTTCTTAGTAAATTATTTGTACAAACGAATGAATGAATGAACATGCATTAAGCATTTATTATTTACCATACGGAAGAAGGGCAAACGCTAGAAGAAGATTTACCATTCACTGAGTTTCTTCTTCTAGCGTTTGCCCTTCTTCCGTAGCCAGTCAACAGTGTCAGGTTGAGCCTGCTGTAAAGTTTCAAGACCTCCTTTGAATCTGGAGAGGTGGCAGTCGTTGACTATGTGGGTCATAGTCTGTCTGTAGCCGCAGGGGCAGTTCGGGTCGTCTCTGGCTCCCCAGCGATGGAACATAGCGGCGCACCGGCCATGGCCTGTTCGATAGCGATTGAGGAGGGCCCAATCATAACGTGCTAGGTCAAAGCCGGGTTGACGCTTGCAGGGGTCTGTGATGAGGTGTTTGTTCTTGACCTCAGCTGACTGCCAACTCTGTTTCCAAGAATCTGGAACAGAGAAGTTCAGTGTAGGCGTAGGGGACCAGATTGGGTGACGAGACGTCAAGCGTTGGACAGGGTGGGTGAAGATATCCGCGTATATTGGCAGGTCCGGTCGAGCGTAGACGTGGGAAATGAACTTAGATGATGCCGCATCCCAACGAATATCTGGCGGGGCGATGTTGCTAAGAACTGGCAGCCATGGAACCGGGGTGGAACGGATGGTTCCAGAAATTATCCTCATGGAGGAATATAATTTGGAATCGACCAAGTGGACATGGGGGCTACGGAACCATACTGGGGCACAGTATTCTGCAGTGGAATAGCATAATGCCAGAGAGGATGATTGTAGTGTGGAAGCGCTCACGCCCCATGAGGAGCTGGCCAGTCTTGCAATGATGTGATTCCTCGCGCCCACCTTTGCTGCAGTTTTTATGAGATGTTTGTGAAATGACAGAGTGCGATCGAGAGTAACGCCAAGATAGACTGGCTGGGCTTCATGCCGGATTCTCGTATCGCCAAGCTGCACATTAAGCTCACTCGAGGCCGAGGCATGGTGTAGATGGAAAACAGATGATACCGTTTTTGCAGTGCTAGGGATTAGTTGCCATTTTTTACAGTAATCATATATCAGAGACATGTCTTTCGTGAATGATTCCTCAGGGATGTCGAACTTGGATGCCTGAGTTGCACAGCAGATGTCATCGGCGTAGATGAACTTCCTTGAAGAAGTTTCTGGGAGGTCATTGATGTAAATATTAGATAGCGTAGGAGCCAGAACAGAGCCCTGGGGGAGGCCACTTGAGACAAGTCTCCATCTGCTAGACTTGTCACCCAGATGCACCCGGAATCTTCTGTTTTGGAGAAGAAACGATATAGTGTTGGCCACCCATGGAGGCAGGCATCTTGAGATCTTGACTAGATCTTGACTACGCCGATGACATCTGCTGTGCAACTCAGGCATCAAAGTTCGACATCCTTGAGGAATCACTCACGAAAGACATGTCTCTGATATCTGATTCCTGTAAAAAATGGCGACTAATCCCTAGCACTGCAAAAATGGTATCATCTGTGTAAGACACGGTGCCAGACCGTGTCATAGGCTGCTGTGAGATCAACAAAGACAGCACCCATCTTTAAATTCTTCTGGAATCCATTTTCAATGTAAGTTGAGAGGGTCAGGGCTTGTTCGCAGGTAGATCTTCCTGGGCGGAAACCAGCTTGGGCGGGTGATAGGAATTTCTCTGTAAGAGGAGAAATTCGTGACAGAAGCAGCCTCTCAAGGAGTTTGTAACACACGGAGAGGAGAGAAATTGGTCTATAGCTGGCGGCCAGTGTTGGGTCTTTCTTTGGTTTCAAAATTGCTATTATCTTCGCACGACGCCAAATTTTGGGCATAGATTCGGATTCCAAGATGTGGGACAGGAATGTAGTGAGCCACTTTTTTGCCGCGGGGCCCAAGTTAAGAATGAGTTCTGGGGTGATGTTATCATAGCCAGCAGCTGTTCCCGGTTTAACCCTCTTCAAAGTGTCTTCCAGTTCAGACAGTGTAAAGGGAGAGAGTTTTGGAGATGGACAAGATAACCGGAAGTGGGATGACCACTCATGGGAAATTTCTCTTTTCCAGACTGGGTCGATCTTAGCACGTCCAACTTGAGTTAGGTGACTGGCCACTGAGTTTGGAGATACGGGAGGATGGGAGACGGGAGAGGGTTGGCTACCGGCACCCAGACTGTGAAGAAGCTTCCAGGCCTTCCTACTTGAGTGGGTGAAGTTCAGACTTTCCGTGAGTTGTTGCCAGCGGGCTTGGCGTGCTGCATCCAGGGAGGCAATGAGATGGTCGGCCATATCTGGGTCGCCCGACTCATCATACTGCTGGAAATTTGAGTCAACCAGACAATCTATTTTATGGTAAAAGCCACAGTATATAGCATTTTAGCATGGCTCTAACACCTTCAATATTCTGCTTTATACTGGAGGTGTTTGTGCCACACCTTACCTTTCTAGAGATTTTTAGAGTTTATACATGTATCAGTACTTAGACCAGTTTTGTTTCTTTTCTTTTAAATACACTTTGCTTTGTAAAAGCTTTGTAAAAGTTATCTCGTACTCCCCACCCTCTCCTGCTTTTTGGTACAATAAAACATATAAAGTAAAAGGAATGATCCGTTCATTGTAGGGCTACATAGTAAAATGGATGTTAGTGGAAATAAATATCAATTAGCAAGCTAACTCTATAATCTATGACTTTAATGGGTGTCATTGTGATATATTAGGACACTTATTTATCAGTCATTATATCTGGAGCTATATAATGATTAACTGTTTAAAATGGGTTTCTTATGTAATTATGTTTTCTTTTTATTAATGATTTAATAATGATTAACAAGACTGCAGACTAAGAGGAGGACAATTGCATATAATTCCCACCACCAGAGTTCTATATCCCTTCCCTTTCATTGGAAGGTTCACTATTTTTTATCCCTCTCAGAGTATGGACCAAAGATCTTTATGGGATGCAGAAGCTGGATGTTCTGGCTTCTGCAGTTGCTTGTAAACTGGACATGGACATTGACAGGTGGATCTATAACCCCATCCTGTTTCTATCTTTGCCTGGTGGGGTAGGGGTCTGGGGAGGTGGGGTTCAAGGACACACTGGTGAGATCATCTGCGCAGGGAAGTCAGGGTGGTGTTATGATAGCATCTGCAACTTGGTGGATGAAAAGCATCAAGATTTAAAGCAGAACAAAATGTTTAGTATTCAGGAACCTACAGATAAGAGTACAGATGATATTTGGGGTCTTCATGTTGAAAGAAGCTAGGAAGTCTATTTTAGGTATATTCCAAGGGGCTTTACTAATTTTTGTATTAGCCGATAGTTTATATGAACGTGGGGTTAGGAGTATTGTCTGGGGGAGATGGTGTCAGAGTTGAGAATAGGACTCTAAATCTGACCAGGGAAGAGAGTATCTCCCAAATATGGGGAAAGTATTTATATATCACTTATTGTAAACCCCATGGATCAGACCTTGGGCCCAAGTCTATTCATATTTAGCATAAGAGCCTACTTAACCTCTGCATCCCTGTCAATCTGAGCTCACATTCCATGCTCACAGCTAGGGACATTCTAAGCTGCACTCATTTCAGGACTAGTCTTCCTCAAGTGGCAGAGCATGTTGATCCAGCCTTCCTTCAGAGAATGGGGCAGTTTCTTTCACTGTTGTTCTATATTGAGGGCAAGGTCCTGTAGAGGCCCACAAGAGGGATGTTGCTCCTGATGGAAATTACCAGTGATATTTGAGAGAGGGATTTGTTAGAGGTCTAGGCCCATCACGTCTATGTGGGCATCCCAGGATTCTCCAATTAGGACCCCAGTGATGATGAGTAGATTGATAGTGACCAAAAGGGCCATTATTAAAGTGTGTCAGTCTCTTGTTGTTTGTAATGATGTTTTCTTAACATGTACCTTTCTGGATTCATTTGTTTACTTAAAAGCATTCTCAGGCAGAAACATTATTGCTTAATTGGATGTTGAATAGCTATTTATATAACAAGTACATTCACTATCACCATCCTTTACCTCAACAACACACACAAACACACACCAGATCACAAACATTCATATTACTCATTTAGTTGTTATTTGGCTTGGAAGGATAAGTATCTTGTATTTAGATTTAATAAGATGGTACCTTATTGTTCAATAGTTCCTTCCTTACTTTGAGATTGAGAGACATAGAGGGAGAAAGAAAGGGAGGGGGAGAGAGAGAGAGAGAGAGAAGAAGCACTCGACCTTCCTTCAATATGGTGGAGGCTGGGCTTGAACCTGGGTCTTACATATGACAAAGCAATATATTATCCAGGTGTGCTATTCGTTGCCCTAGTTCTTTATTCCAGTCTGCTGACATTTGTTCATGTGTTCTTTATTTATTTTTCTCCTACAGGCATTTTATATAAATATATTTCAGCTCCATGAGCTTACCTTCATTTGTGTTGTCCCATGTAAGTACAGATGATATATCTCTCCCTCTCCTGGACTGCAGAACCTTTCAGCTCCTCTCCCTGCTTTCTTTTCCTTCTAAGTGTCAACCTATTCTTTGAGTTATTACAATGGTTAACATCACTTTCTCACTTACTCCCCTACCATGCTGTTAATTATACTCATTGATGTGAGCTGCAGAACCTGTACAGACCCTTGTGGCTGAATTTATGCTCTTCTCTCTAACCTCTTCTTCTGTCTTTCCAGTGCCTTCAACCTCTAGCTACACTGAGCTTTTCTCAATCCTTTGAAAACAACAAACTTTTATTGCCCTGAAATCAGGCCTGGAAGAGTCTTCCCATGACTGACTCTTTATATCAGTTCAATAGTGTAGCAGTCACTAATTGCACCACTAAAAGTACCCAAAATCCTAATCTCTTAGAGATATATGTGGAAGATTTTATAGGAAAACTAATATTCGACTTGTCGAAAAGGTCACGATGTTTTTTTTCTTTTTTCTATCCAAAACATGTGATGACTTTTCTGACAACCCAATAAATAGCTGGAAGTTGTAGAGAGATGAAATGAGGCTGCAAAAATATTGAATATGAGGATTACTATACTTCTTTTTACAGTTTAATGTAATTAGAAGTTTCCGTAATAAATTGAACATACATATGCAGGTCAAAATTATCTTAAAATTTATGTGAGAGAGCCACAAGCCAAAAATTAAAAAATGATGAAATACAGGTTTGCACAGTGAGAGCATGTGCTGACTTTAATAGCTCTCAATACATCAGGTAAATGCTATAATCGTTGAAATACATGGAACTAGTCCAAAAGAGATTGATGTGCAACAGTGAGATTATAGACAGATCAGCATTTAAATAGCACCTTGATTTATGCCAGTGGAGACACTAAATGAGTTGGAAGAGGACCAACTGTTCCAATAAGTTTCCTCTTAACAATTAACCAGCCACATCAGAAAGAACACAATTAGACTCCTTTCCTAGTAGGGAATAGAGGGGCCTTGGGGCCCTTGTGCTGGTTAGTGGAAAAGGACGTATGGTGAAGTTGAGTGTTTTGTGGACGCATCACAAGGAGGTGAGAAATTGTAATCATTTATCAGCAACTGTACATTAGACCACTAATCCCACCCGTATAAAGTAATCTGGAAAAAAAGGGGGGGGGGAATTCTTCCCTTATAGCATTCATAAAAAACCCCAGTGAATAGTTACTTAAAAGTAAGACTTATGAAAAAATATAAGGAAATATTTATGTCACGGTATGATGCAAAATTTCAAACTATAGGGCAATATATTATTGAGTACATTAACCTGAACTTGCTTATGCAACCAAATATGCCATCAAGACAGTGAAAGGATGGGCTAAGAAGTGGAAGGGAATATTCAGTTCATTAATTAACAAGTGATATGTATTATAATGTAAAAGAAAAAGCTACCAACATAGGGAAGAATACATGCCATCGAAAAAAGCCATAGAATCTGAACTGACAATGCACAGACTACAAGTGGTTAATACAGTTATGAACAGATATACAAAACTGTGAGGCGTTAGGAAAATCAAAATTGAAGAAAAATAATATTACACACATTATGCTATTTGGCAAAATTTAAAGGTTTGTCAATACCATATCTTGACAAACATGAGCTGAAGCAGAAACTCCTATAATGTTGATAAGACACTGAACTATGAGATGATTGAATCACCAGGAAGACCAGTGCTAAGGGAAAGGATGGGATAAACAATAGCTTGTTTACATAATAATAAGTTGGATAACAGATTAAATTATAAGTCAAATATATATATAATCTATGTGTGTCTGTCTATCTATTTATCTGCCAAAGCAAGTAACCTAAATGAGCTATCTTGCTGACCCCTCATCCACACTTACTGTGTGAGTCATAAAAGCATAAGAAATCATATCTTCCCCAGTGTTGGGTTCCAAGTTCCACAACAGGGACATTTATAAAAAAAAATAGCTCTTGGAAATTGATTTATTCATGTATATATTCAGTAGTGTTAAATAGAATAGTTTCTTTTAAAAAATACATTTATTTATTTATGCATGTATTTTGAAATTGAGAAATTGAGAGAGAAGGAGGAAGGAAATAGAGAGGGAGAGAGAAAGAGAAAGAGACACAGAGACACCTTAGAGTATTGTCTCACCACTTGTGAAGCTTCCCCCTTGCGGTGGGGACTGGGGATTTAAACCTGGGTCTTTGTGCACGATAGTAATATGCACTCAGCCAAGGACTGCCTGACTCTAGAATAATGTTTTCATAGTTGTCAATATCTTCTTGTGTTTGGAAATAAAATGAAAAGAAAATGTTTAGGTTTACTATGATTTTATTTTCCTTAATGTATCAGTTGAATTTATAAGGATGGGTTTCTATTATAAATGTTCAGTTTGTTAAAATTAAAAAAAAACAAAACACACAACCAAGAAAGTGCAAGAATACCATAGTAGATTTAATTCTGTGACACCTAATCTTGTCAGTAATAGAATCAGCCTATTTTTTCACTTTTAACATAGGAAACTAGTTGATTTTTAAAGTTTGTGTTTGCAGAGAGTTTAGATAATTATTCTTTCCACCAGCTATAACATGTCTCTCATTGTCCTTTTTTAAAAGTTCTTTATAATAATATATTTGAGGATGTTTCCATGGTTTATATTTGTGTACCATTTACATAACTCTGCGTAGACCCAATAAGCTTACATATAGGTCTATAAAAGTAAACTATATATATATACACACACATATATATATATATTTGTGTGTGTGTGTGACTAGTATCTAATTTGGTGCTTTCAACTAATAAACTTTGTATCAAAAAAGGAAAGTTATGAGAATGATTGTAATAGTTTTAATTTGCGATGTCGTGACTAAATAGATAATGCAACTAAACTATATGGTGTTAGAACTGTAAAGAAAAAAAAACAGTAATATAGGGATGTACAAAAATAAGTTATGGTAATTGGAGTAAGAAGTAATAAATGGTGGCCCATTAACAATGAAATATTGGAAAAGTAAATAGAATATTTGTATGCTTATTGACTTTTTTAAACATTGTCTGTAATGCTACCTTAGATGAAATGTACAAGTATTCACTGTGGAAGATCTCATTACCAGGGGCCAGGTGATGGTGTAACTGGTTGAATGCACATGTTATAATGCACAAGGACCTGGGTTCAAGCCCCAGGTCCCACCTGCAGGGAGAAAGCTTCACAAGTGATGAAGCAATACTGCAGGTGTCTGTCTCTCTCCGTCTTTATCTCCCCCTCTTCTCAATTTCTGGCTGGCTGTATCCAATAAATAAATAAATAAAGATAATTAAAAAAAAATTTTAAAAAAACTCGTAACCACAAAGGAATATTATAAGTGAAAATAGCTAAAGAAAGTCATAATATAGGAGTTGCGAGGTGTCGCAAAGCGCAAGGACCGGAGTATGGATCCCGGTTCAAGCCCGGGCTCCCCACCTGCAGAGGAGTTGCTTCACAGTCGGTGAATCAGGTCTGCAGGTATCTATCTTTCTCTTCTCCTCTCTGTCTTCCCCTCCTCTCTCCATTTCTCTGACCTATCCAACAACAACGACATCAATAACCACAACAAAATTAAAAAAAAAGAAATTCACAATATCATAAAAAAAATAATAGGAATGATTTATCTGGAGGAACATTTAAAAATTCAGCCACTTAATATCTCTGTTTTTTTAAATCTACATTTGTCTCATTTATATGCTAAGTTTGTCAGTATTGGTGACTTCAGAGTCAGCAGAATCTTCAGGTCGTTGTTTGAATGATATACTTTAAAAATCCTGATGTCCGCAAGTCGAGCTGTAGCGCAGCAGGTTAAGCACAGGTGGCACAAAGTGCAAGGACCAGCGTAAGGATCCCGGTTTGAGCCCCTGGCTCCCCCCCTGCAGGGGAATCGCTTCACAGGCGGTGAAGCAGGTCTGCAGGTGTCTATCTTTCTCTTCCCCTCTCTGTCTTCCCTTCCTCTCTCCAGTTCTCTCTGTCCTCTCCAACAACAACTACAACAATAAAACAACAAGGACAACAAAAGGGAATAAATAAATATTAAAAAATTTAAAATCCTGATGTCCTAAAATGTCCTAAAAATCTACTACATAAGTGAAAATTCCATCATGAATATAATTTCACTGGTTTTCTGCTTTGGGTGACTACTGAAATACACATTAGTTAAAAATGTAATGTGTGGGCTCAAATCGCTGAGATTCTTGTTTCATTGTCTACTCTGAGGCAAGTAATGTAATATTATAATATTATTGAAATTTGGTTTCCTCAGCTATAGATACTGATTAGAAAAAAAAAGGGAGGCTGTGTGCTGAAGAAATAGAACTGATGATGCTGGAGCACAGAACTTGCATGCATGTTGGACCAGGTCAGTCCTTGGCAGGGCTCTGGTCTCTCTTTCTTATAAAATGTAAATGAAGGGGGCCAAGTGGTAGTGTAGCGGGTTAAGCGCACATAACGCAAGGACCTGCTTAAGAATCCCAGTTTGAGCCCCTGGCTCCCCATCCACAGGGGCTTCCCTGTGAAGCAGGTCTGCAAGTGTCTGTCTCTCCCCTGCTCTGTCTTTCCCTCCTCTCTCGATTTCTTTCTGTCCTATTCAACAAAAACTATAACAAAATTAAGAAATATAAATAAATGAAGATAATTAAAAAGTAAATGAATAAACTTTAAAAGTAAAACTGCATAAGAGAGAAAACTTAATGAGAGTAGTACTTGCATTATACATTTGATGATAGGATAAGTAAGCTATATGGACAAAATGCTCTACATTGTAGTTTATATGTGCTAAGTAGCCAAAGTTACTAGTTTTCATTATGATGATATATACAACTAGGGACAAAACCCTTTTTATTAAGAGTTTTTTTGTAAAAATATTTATATAGAAAATACATCTACAAACTACAACAATAAAACAAGGGCAACAAAAGGGAATAAATAAATATTACAGAAGAAAAAGATATACAGTAGTTATTTTTTATGTAAAGTTGGAGAAAAGGTTAAAAAACATCTATATTAGGGATGTATGTCTACATTCAGACCCAAGCAAGCCATACAAATGTAGGAAAGCAATTATGTTTATGACAAAAGAGCTTCTTGAATCTAGAATATACCTTCCCCAAAGGTCATATATTTAATAGTGTAACAGCAGCAATGACAATAAACCCTTCTATTAAATAAAATTATCTTGAAGTACTATTCAGATTATCAGCTGTCTCTTTCCTATTCTTGGTTTTGGAAATAGAACATTATTTGGAGGACATCCTAAGACTCATTCACAGCAGCAATGGGAATAAGAATTCTCAGAGAGTGCTTTTTCTATTAATGTTGGCATTCATCCTAAAAAAATCATAAGGGTTCAGAATAATAATTATAGCACTAATAACTCTCACTTATTGAATGCTCATTAAACTTTCAGTGCTATGGGTTGCACTTACATTCTATGTGTACTATTTTACCTAATTAGAACAATTGATGAAGCATTGGATGTGTATTTCTTTTTAAATCTCAGGGCATCTGATACTGGATCCTCTATTTTCATATCACTATTGTAGATTGTTTTTTTTTTTTGTAATTCCATATAAAACTGTTATCAGTTTTTCTCATTCGACCATCACTTTTCAGACTTCTGAAATCATTTGTTAACACTATGCACTCAAAGATTTACTAGGTTGTTTACTATTTGAATAGGTTGTCTTTGCGTACCATTCTTTCAGGAACTTACCTTTTTGTACTGGTATCATAAACCTTTGTATTCAGATACCATGACTGGTAGTCAGAAGGGTGTCTTCTTGGAATTTTTCTAAAATTGAAAACTGTTATCTTTTTTTCTGAGTGGCATTTTCATTTTCTCAGAGTAAAAGCAACAGGGGAGAGGAGTTGTTGCCATTGTTATGATGGAGTAATACTGGGCATTGTGGCATCTCTCTGCTGAGCCCACGGGAAGTGCTTCAGAGCTGCGGAGAAGAGAGCCTTGGCAGCCGCCTCAGCTTTGATTGCCCAAGTCAAGCTTTAAAAGTCTGTACGGGCTTATTAGCAGTGGCCATTTGCGGAGCACTGTTGTAGACCATCTTAATGGAAACGCAGGAGTGCTTTTATGAGTGCACTCCACGATGCAGTTTATGGGAAATAATCATACAAGTGTTCGAGGTCTTTTGGAATCAATCTCTTGGACTGCAGGTACAGAGAAAACATCAATAAATATGTGAGGCTTTTATATGAATACCAGAACAGAGAAATAAATATTGACATAAGTATTTTTAGAAAGTTTTCTGTACTACGTACCAAGGAAAATTTATGAGAAGAAATAGATGGTAACATGAAGTTTAAATATTCAGTAGAGGGATATGGAAGTTCATGCATTTGTCTGAAAAGAAAATGAATACTTTCATCTTCTAAATATGCAATAAGGAAAGGAAAAGGGACAGCAGACAGAAAAGCTTTGCAGGACAGAGGCCTGTGCATGGCTCTGACGCACAGCAAGCTCCTAGGTGAGCGTGTGTGTGTGTGTGTGTGTGTGTGTGTGTGTGTGTGTGTGTGTGTTGCCACCCCCAAAGATCTGGACTCTAGATATCTGCCATATGGAAGTACCTGTAGGAGCAGAAACTTCACTAGTGGTGGAACAATACTTCTCCCTTTCCCTCTCTCACTCCCCTCTCCTTCCTCCTCCTCTTCCTCCTCCTCCTCCTCCTCGTTCTCCTTCTTCTCCCTTTTTTCTATCTCTCTTTCAACCCACCTTCCTCTCCCTTCATCTAAAAAAGAAAAAAAACAAAGGCCACTAGGAACAGTGGAGTTGCTAGCCATTTGACAGCAGCAAGTTCCAGTGATCAACTTGGTGACAATAATGAAAATAAAGAAAAAAATATACATCACAAAACCACTTGCTGCTTTTTTTTTGAGATAGTTTTTTTTTTGTTTGTGTGTGTGTGTGTGGTTTTTCAGATTCCAGTTAGGAGATGAATCAAACAAATAAAGAAGATTGATAAAGAAATATGAATTTTTAAAAATGATATTTACTTTACATGAATTAAACTACCACATTCCTAGAAAATAGGTATTAGCATAATCTTCACTAAGCATAATCTTTTCCAATTCCATCCACTTTATCCCAAAGGACACAAAATCATCCCTTTTTACTGCTGTATAATAAATATTCTTTTGACTATATGTCCCAATTTTTTTTTAAAAGCAGTCATCTGTCAAAGGGCATTTTGGTTGTTTCCAGGTTTTTGCTATTGTGAATAAAGCCATTACAGATATAGGGATGCATGTATCCCTTTGAATCCATGCTATTACATATTTTGGGTATATCCCTAGTAGTGGGATTACTGGGCCATATGGCATCTCCAATTGAATTTATTTAAGGATTGTCCATACTGCTCTCTGTAGTGGTTGTACCAGCTGGCATTCCTATCAGCAGTGGGAATACTTAGTGATCATGCTTAGTGAAGCAAGTAAGGAGACGAAGGACAACTACAAAATGGTTTCAGTAATATGTGGAACATAAACAATTGAACATACAAATATAAAAAAAGAAAAAAAAGAATGTCAACCAATTTTTAAGACTGTGGGAGAAATACAGTGGTTATCTATAGGGATAGTGATGGGGACACAGATATTTGGTGATGGGGATGGTGAAATAAAGAAATAAAATAAATAAATAAATAAGGATAAATATATGTGACGGTAAAAAAAATCAATAAATTCATTGTCCACTTAAAAAATTGCTATTACTTTTAATCCCAGTATTGTAGATGATGAATCTAGCATTCAGAGAAGTTTAGTGACTTTCCCAGGGGCTTTCTGTTAGTAAATTGAAGACTGGTTCAAAGCAGCCTCACTCCAATCTTTGAATTCTTTTTTTTTTTTTTAATTTATAAAATAGAAGCACTGACAAGACCATAGGATATGAAGGGTACAATTCCCAGCACCAGAACTCCTTATCCCATCCCCTCCCCTGATAGCTTTCTTATTCTTTAATCCTTTGGGAGTACAGACCCAGCCCGGGTCACCATGGGGTGCAGAAGGTGCAAGGTCTGACTCCTGTAATTGCTTCCCCGCTGAGCGTGGGCATTGGCAGGTCAATCCATACGCCCAGCCTGTCTCTCTCTTTGCTTTGTGGGGCAGAGCTCTGGGGAAGCAGGGCTCCAGGACACATTGGTGGGGTCGTCTGCCCACAGAAGTCCAGTTGGTATTATGGTAGCATCTGGAACCAGGTAACTGAAATAAGAGTTAACATATAAAGCCATACAAATTGTTGACTAATCATGAACCTAAAGGCTGAAATATTACAGATGAAGATTTGGGGTCTCTGTTTTGGAAATAGCTAGTAAGTCTATTTTAGGTATATTCCAAAGGGCCCATAACTTTATTAGTTTTTACCTGAGCCTGATATCTGATATACAGTTGGACACAAGTTATTATCTGGGGAGATGATGTCATGGCTGGAAAAGGGGCTAGAAAGCTTGATCAGGGAAGAGAGTAGCTCCCAAATATGGGAAAAATATATAAAGATTGATGACTATAAACCCCATTGATTTGATCTGGGGCCCATATTCAGCATAGGAGCCTATGTAATCTCTGCATCCCTGTAGGTCCAAACTTGCATTCTGTAGTCATGAGTAGGAACCTTCCAAGTTGCACCAATTTCAGGACCCATCTTCCTCAGGTGGTAGATAGAGTATGTTATCCAACCCCTTTAGGAGGATGGAACATTCTCTACCATTGTTGATCTACATTGACGGCAAAGTCCTATAGTTCCCCCAAAGGGGTCAATTATGCTGCTCCTCATGGAGATGAACAGTGACAATGAAAATAGGGATCTATTCAAAGTCTAGGCTCATCGTGTCTGTGTGGGAATCCCAGAACTCCCCTGACTAGGGCCTCAGCTGAT
Source organism: Erinaceus europaeus (assembly GCF_950295315.1). Lineage (NCBI taxonomy): Eukaryota > Metazoa > Chordata > Mammalia > Eulipotyphla > Erinaceidae > Erinaceus > Erinaceus europaeus. Next base: position 25,588,238 of record NC_080179.1, on the reverse strand, counting down.
GGTGTAGCCTGATAGTGACTAAAGAGCAATCTTTGAATTCTCAACCATGTGGATTTTTATGAAGGTTTGATGAATCATCAGTTTGTTATCATAAACCATTTCATTAGTATTGAGGTCAAGGAGCAGAGTTTCCTAATATGTTAGATTGTTAGGGATCATGTATGATTTAACCTTTGTGCTATATTATTATTATTTTATTTATAAAATGGAAATATTGACAAGACTATAGGATAAGAGGGGTACAATTCCACACAGTTCCTACCACCAGAGCTCTGTATCCCATCCTCTTCCTTGAAAGCTTTCCTATTCTTTATCCCTCTGGGAGTGCCGCGGACCACTCAGTGGACGAGCAGCAGGAGGGTCAGGGGTCTTGAAGGCAATCTCCCAGGTGGGTCAGGAGTCGGCGAGGGAGAACAGATAGACACCACACTCTATTGGAGGGCGAATCTGGACTCGTTTTAATAGTGAAACTGCATTAGCTTTTATACTTTTTTCAGGTTACATTCAGGTTGTCTAAGCAACCAGCTCATAAAGAAGTAACAATAGTCTTGTGACTTTGGCAGGCTACATGTTATTCCCCCATAACTGTAAAGAATGGGTACAATACTTTGTATCGTTCTGTTCCCAGGGGAGGTCATACCCAGAATTGTTTTAGACTTTTGCTGAGGGCTATCTCTACCATTAATCTTCTATGGGGGCATACAGATCTTTGACTAGTCGTGGACCACTGCTCATCTAGGTCTGGTACAGTTTAACTATTAATCTTTCTTTGTTTCAATATGTCAACTTGTACCTGGGAGGCCTCAATCTCTGTATTGTTTCTATGAGGGGCAAGTCATAACATGACTTGTTTTGTCCGTCTATGCTGACCCACCTTCTCCACTTTCATAATGTAACTTTCAAATATGCTCCTGTGTAAGGGAGAGGGGGTGCTTCTGACTCTCCATTTCCACCAGGCACTGCCAAAGCATTATTAATCAATTGTGACAGTATAATTGTTTGTAGCAATAACGGGGGGAGAATGCGTCGACCCATTCCCGTCCTTCTGCCCAGCTTCTTTGAAGTCTGAATGCAGGTCCAGAGGAGATGACTTTGTCAGTCTCTCTGGTGGTCGTGACGGGGCGGCGCATGGGACTATGGACCCAGGATCATTGTGAGGTGCAGAAGGTGGAAGGTCTGGCTTCTATAATTGCTTCCTGACTGAACATGGACATTGGCAGGTCAATCCATACTCTCAGCCTGTCTCTCTCTCTCTTTCCCTAGTGGGGCAGGAATCAGGGGATGCAGGGATCCAGGACACATTGGTGGGATCCTCTGACCAGGGAAGTCATCATGGTAGCACTTGGAACCTGGTGGCTGGAAAAGAATTAAGATATAAAGCAGACCAAATTGCTGACTAATCGTGAACCTAAAAGCAAGAATATTGCAGATGAGATTTGGGGTCTCCATTTTGGAAAAAGCTAGTAGGTCTATTTTAGGTGCTGTATTTTTTTTTTTTTTTGCTGTCATATTTAAAAAGTGTCAGAAGCCTCATGCATGAACATACTTTAAAAGAGCTAAACAATAAGAATAAATACAAATAATACTTGTAAATATTTATAAATTATAAGTATACATACAATGAGAGGGACATCATTGAAAGGAAAATAATTGGAGGCTTAGAGTTCTTGGCTGGCATCTTTGATTTTATTCACTATCAGATACCCTTATACAGTTAATTTTGTCCTGGGGTATTTTCCTACTACTTCAGTGTGATAAATTGCTTATACAATTCCCTAAATTAGAAGGATTCTTTACCTTTGGGATTTCTAAACTTAACAATTCCAGGATAGAGAATTTGTGGAGTTATTTCAACTACCAATCAAGATAAACTTGCTACTTTGTTTATTTGAGTAGACTCTTAATAAGAGAAAGGCACACAAAAATTAAGAAATATTTTAATAATTGATTAGTGATTTATAAGACTATAGAAAGTGGGGGTATAGTTCCAGACCACTCTCATTGCAAATTCTGTGCCCTTATTTGACCCCAATGATAATCATATAGTTCTTCAAGGTCTTAGATACATGTAGAATACTTTTAAAATGAAATCTTAAATGAAGAACATATATATGAAGTAAACACCTAAAGTAAATGTAACCTTCTTTCTTATTTCTAGGTATTTTAGATAACACAAAAGGAAAATATTTACATGTAGAATTAATGACACTACAATTAATAATTGTTTATTCTGTGCCTCTTGTAAATTTTACAGAATAAAACATATATTCACTTTAAATTTTTACAGTTTTTCATTTTGATTGATTTGATACAGCTGGAGCACATGCCTTTGTAAGCTTCTATAAATTATCTAAGTTATTGGATCATCTATTGCTTAAAAATAATCAAATATTGCCTGTAGAGTGAATAATAATTTTAGATTTCTATTTTTCGAAATCTATGTAGGTAGTGTTAAAATTATATAAAATATGCTGACATATAATAATTACAAGTCCACTCTGGCTATTCCCCAATGTCCTTCCATTCTAAGAATAATTTGGAGGGTTGGTGATTTTTCTACTAAAAGAGACTCTCCATATTGAAAAATTAAAAAAACTATTTGTATTTCTGGGTGCTAAATAAGAGTATCCAACAAGGTCGATATGGTAAACCATAAATGAAGCTGCTGATAATCATGTTTATTATTTATAATATTACTCCTCATTCAGCAGTTGGTTATATATTTTCACAGGAGTTTATCAGCACTACTATGAAACTTTCATTATAATTGCTTTTTCATTATAATTTGCAAAAATATCAATTTTGCCTATGGAGTATATCATCTCAAGCCTCTGTTTATCCCCAATTATTATCTTCTCTGATATATCTTCCTGTAGATAAATGCATGCAACTATACGTGTGTAGTGTCTGTAACACACACACATACATATACACATATAGCCAATTCTTGTAAAGGAGCCCTAAACTATCTGTTTATGCTCTGTTTCAACTTTCCCAACTGCTATTCTTCTAATACACACGTTAGAAAAGAAATGTACATAAGTGACCTCATTTCTCTGACTGTACTTTTACTACTTTCCCCATTGAAAAGGACCATATGGCTGTGCATAAGTGCATGGTCACATCATTAATACATTTGAAACTGAAAATCAGAAACCAAACTAAACAAACAAAGTCTTCGTAAGCTCTTCTGGATCATTGTAGTCCTGGGCATTAATGCTGAGTCTTATGCGATCACAGCTGTTCTTGGCAGCTTCTACTGCAGGCATCCTACCAAAATATTAGTATTTGTGTTCTATTCACCACCCTCAGTCCTTTATTAGAAATATCATTGATGCCAACTCTGGCATTCTCTTCTGGCTTTTCATCTTACTTTTCACCCAGCAGGCACAGTTTTCTTCAAATTATTATTTTATTTGGTATACGAAGAATGGATGCTTCCAAGAAATAAAACATGACCTGGCCCTCAAGGAACTCCTAGTTTTACTAACAGGAGAAGAAGGTACAAAATTTCTTTCAGCAGAGCATAAAATGAATCAGTTGAAATAGTGAAAAAGCATGTGAAGTGGCACTTCTTCCTCTTCTAGCGTTTGCCCTTCTTCCGTAGCCAGTCAACAGCGTCAGATTGAGCCTGATGTCAAGTTTCGAGACCTCCTTTGAATCTGGAGAGGTGGCAGTCGTTGACTATGTGGGTCATAGTCTGTCTGTAGCCGCAGGGGCAGTTCGGGTCGTCTCTGGCTCCCCAGCGATGGAACATAGCGGCGCACCGGCCATGGCCTGTTCGATAGCGATTGAGGAGGGCCCAATCATAACGTGCTAGGTCAAAGCCGGGTTGAAGCTTGCAGGGGTCTGTGATGAGGTGTTTGTTCTTGACCTCAGCTGACTGCCAACTCTGTTTCCAAGAGTCTGGAACAGAGAAGTTCAGTGTAGGCGTAGGGGACCAGATTGGGTGACGAGACGTCAAGCGTTGAACAGGGTGGGCGAAGATATCTGCGTATATTGGCAGGTTCGGTCGAGCATAGAAGTGGCACTGAGCTAGAATATCACTATTAAAAAGGGGATATAGGGGAGTCGGGCTGTAGCGCAGCGGGTTAAGCGCAGGTGGTGCAAAGCACAAGGACCAGCATAAGGATCCCGGTTCGAACCCCGGCTCCCCACCTGCAGGGGAGTTGCTTCACAGGTGGTGAAGCAGGTCTGCAGGTTTCTATCTTTCTCTCCTCCTCTCTGTCTTCCCCTCCTCTCTCCATTTCTCTCTGTCCTATCCAACAACAACAATAATAACTACAACAATAAAACAACAAGGGCAACAAAAGGGAATAAATAAATAAAATAAATATAAAAAAATTTTAAAAAAAGAATATTAAAAAAAGGGGATATAGACCAAGAAGTTCTTATAAATGAGGGATTGTTTAAGCTATTATGTTTGTCTAATAACAAACAATATCTTTATTAAAGATGATTTTGTACAAGTTCTTATTCCCAATCTTTTTTGTTGCTGTTGTTCAGAATATCTTCTTGATATACTTTGTACCTTTGAAAACAATCTTTTTTAAATACTTTCACCATATTTTAATCTTCACACTTGTGTGTTTTTTTGCGCACACATGTGCTCATACCTGCACGTACCTTTTACAAAGATGCTTTGTCTTGCTTGTCTGTTGTCTTGGCTTCATCCACTCCTGGCTTCATTATTTTAATTTCTCTCTTGATATTTCTGCCTCTGTGTATTTTTAAGTGTTTTTAAAGAAGAGAATGTTTGTTTTGCTCTTCAGAGTCTCCAGCTTACCAGTTAGAGATTTTTTTCAGATCATTTAACACGTTTTTCTACTAAAATGAAAAAAATGAAAAGGAAGACAAACATTCTCTTTTTGTGCTAGTCTTTCTAGTCTGTCTTAAAATGTTTTCTTTCTAGTGAGCATCTAACTCTATATCTGTCAAATTTCTGACATTCAAAATTAATTTCTGGGGGAGCCAGGCGGTAACACAGCGGGTTAAGCGCACATAGTGCAAAACACACTGGCCGACATAAGGATCCCAGTTCAAGCCCCCGGCTCCCCACCTGCAAGAAGGTTGCTTCACAGGTGGTGAAGCAGGTCTGCAGGTGTCTATCTTTCTCTCTCCCTCTCTGTCTTCCCCTCCTCTCTCCATTTCTCTCTTTCCTATCCAACTACCACTACGCCAATAACAACAATAGCAGTAACAACAATGATAAAAAAGGGCAAAAAAAGGGAAACAAATGGCCTCCAGGAGCAGTGGATTCATAATGCAGGCACTGAGCCCCAGCAATAACCCTGGAGTCAAAAGAAAAAAAAAAGATTCCTGAAGTTATTGTGGCAGTGAAAAGAGAGTGTGAGTCCTTTAGAAATTCAAAAGTTCTGCTTCCTTTAATTATTGTTGTCCTGGAGGCCTATTTCCCTTCATACATGTATTTCCCACTGTATTACTATCCAGGTAAGCTGCTGTGGTACTCATCTCATTTTATGGGCCTCAGTGCTAGTTTTTTCTAATTCAGCCTATGAGTTCTTCTAAACATCAAAATAAGTACTTTGGGGTGAGGGGACAGCTCAGTGGTAGAGCACAGAACTTGCATGCCTGATGTCCCAGGTGTCATCATCAGCACTACATATGCCAGGGTATCTCCCTCTTCTCTCTCTCCCTGTCTCTTTCTCAGCCTCTCATAAAATCAATAAACAAATAAATCTTTTACAAATTTGTGTTAAAAAAAATCATATACGAAGAAACATGTAGTTCACTAGCCCTTTTATCTATGTATTACTTTAGCTGCTGTAACATTATAGAATATGATACAACGTTACAAAATGTAACTTTCTCTTTCTTTAACTTTTTTAATCAGCACACCACTCAACTCTGCCATATGACGAGGATACAAAATATTACTTACTTTTTATTATACAACTTAAATAAAAATAGTTTGTTCCCTTCTGAATGTGAATGTATAATCATAAGTAGCCCCAGGGTTTGGCAGTTCCCATTTAAGGAATTCACAATATTTTTTTAAAGATATTTTATTTATTTATTTAGGCTAGAGACAGAGAAATTGAGAGGTTAGGAGAGAGAGAGAGAGAGAGGAGAGACCTAGATACCTGTGGCACTACTTGACTTCTTTTGAAACTTCCCTGCCCTCGTCTCTGTAGGTGGGGACTGGAGGCTTGAATCCTGGTCCTTGCATACTGTTATATGTGCACTCTATTGGGTGCACCACTGCCGGCCCTCCCCCCCAGGCTACTTTTATCTTGATTTACTATATTTAACACACTGTTTCCACTTTGTGTTTAAGTTTGGCTAGTTGGACTCCTATCACCACATTTACTTTCCTCACACAGGGTAGGGGGTGTGAAAGAAACAAAGAAAACGAAAATTTCTTAAAAAATAAGACTCAGGGATTGCACACCTTTATTATACTTATACTCAGTGGTCCCAAATCTACTTCTGACCGCACTTAACTGTCAGAGATACTGAAATACTTACTAACAAAATGACTAAAACCAGAAAATTATTTACAAAAACAAGTATCTCCTTGTTGGTCATTCTTTCACTTCTCTTGTTAACACCACAGAACTTCCACCAACTTTTTTTTTTTTTTTTTTTACTCCATCCTACCCTGGAGCTTCTTACCATACCCAAACCTCTAGACAAGATAGCAGAAGAGTTCCAGCTACCTGCACCATTGGTTCAGCTCAGTTATCTTATTTTTCTTTTATCCTGACCTCCAAAAACAAATATATAAATAAAAAGATTCAGGTAAATATTTCTGAAAACTGGCAGCAGGCTGGGGGTGGGACACATAAAATAAGGCCTTTTCATATAACTTTGAACTTTTAAATAAAGAAATATACAAAACTATTTTATTTAGTTTAGAATTTTCCATATACAGAAATTCAAGGGTAAAATAACCTTTATTGAAATATAGACTCAATAAAAAATATTTGAATGTATGTATCCTACTTGTTCCATAGCCACTTCAGCTATGTTGGCTCTCCTACCACAAAGGGCTTCTATCTGATCATCCCATCCCTTCCTTCCTTCCTTCCTTCCTTCCTTCCTTCCTTCCTTCCTTCCTTCCTTTCTTTCTTTCTTTCTTTCTCTCTTTCTCTCTCTTTCTTTCTTTCTCTTTCTTCTTTTATCTCCCCCCCACACACACAAATAAAAACATCTCCAAAGTCATTCATTTGTTTTTCTCTCTTATTTGTAAACTCACAATTTCCTTACTTTTAGGGATTTAAATAGCTAAAGTTGTTCTGCTGAATTCATCCATTTTTAGCCTCTGTGTATTTTTCTCCATTGAGATGTGTCACATAAAGTCAAATCAGCCTTTTTAATGTCTACAATTTAGTAGAACATATTTTTAAAATGTAACCTTGATACTCTCTTCATTTTACCATTAGAGTCAAGATATGTTACACATTGTGCCCTCCCTCCCTATCCCTATATTATTCATCATGTGTATATACCACAAGTTTTTTAACCACTCATCTGATATTGGACATCTGGGTTGCTGCGGGTTCTCGTAATTGCAAACTGTACTGCTATGAACATAGGTATACATAGATCTCTTTTGATAGGTGTTTCTATCTTCTTTGGGTAAATCCCCAGGAGAGGACTTGCTGGCTTGTAGGGCAGGTCCATTCCTAGTGTTCCAGTAAGTCTTCAAATTGCTTTTCACAGTGGTTGGACTAATTTGCACACCAACCAGCAGTGAAAAAGTGTCCTTTTTTCTCCATATCCTCTCCAACATTTGTCACTTCTATATTGCACCAAAGCAAAGGACTTTGGGGAGGGAGAACACAAAGTGAAACATGGACTGAACATTGGTGGACTGCATCAAAGCAAAGGACTCTGGAAATGGTGGAAAGGAAGAAAACTCTGAGGGCCTATTATATAAAGAAATTGTATGCATATGTCAATGATTACACTGTAAATCATCAATCCCCTCAATAAAAAGAGTCAAGATATATGTTTCCTGTTCAGTTTTTATTTTTTAATAACATGCAAATGTTTAAGGCATACTGTGTGAACTTTTGATGTACGTGTATAAAGTGTAATGATTGCTACGGTCAAATTAACATATGATTTATTTTCATATTTTTCATTTATGCAGTGTTTGTGCACATATGTACTTTGACAACAACCAGGTATTATTTTTAGTAAATTTCTAGTCTACAGTAAAATACAATGTAATATTCTAAAATAGATTTGTAAATTAACTCTTGATTTATTCATTCAACATAATTGCAACTTTGTAATAGTTCATCTATTTTAGAGATCTGTAATGTGTTCCTGTAAGAGTCCCTTCCTACCCAACTGCTCTCATTCATTGTTGAATTAGTGCTCATAAATTATCCTCTCAAGGTCCTCCCCCACCCTTCACAAATGCTGCCTTTATTTTTTCTCTAAACTAAGAAACCTTTTTTATCCTACAGTCATCAGGAAACCCAATCCACTGAGGTTCTCACCTTCTTTTGCCTGCCTCTCTTTATTTTCTTCTCATTCCTAACACCTCATTCCTTTATTCTGTTCCCTCTAAAACTCTCACCTACCATTTGCTATGATTTGGTTCAGTGCCAGATGTTATACTTGTTAATCTCGACAACCCAATGAGGTAGGTGCTCTCATCTTACAAAGGGGAAACAAGGTTAGAGAGGTTATGAAGCCTAAAGGAGGTGGAAAAGTAAATAGTGGTTGAGCCAGGACTGACATTCTGAACCACTACTATGTCACACGGCCCTTTTTCATATTTCTTACCTTACATTTTTAGAGAAGTCGTGAGAAATAATTCAACCACATGACAATCAGAGGAGACCGTATCAGATCCTGATTCCATCATTTTCTTATGTCCTTTGTAACTCAGTAGACTTCTGAGCTTATTCTCTCACCTGTAATGCATTCTTTTATTCAGTATTTACTGAGCTTCTTCTATGATCTGGCAACAGAGTTAGATGTTAAAGGAATGGCAGTGAAAAGACGGACATTATCCTGTGCCAAAAGAGCTAACATTGTAGTGAGACAGCAGGTATACATATTTTTGTAAGTATGCTGAAAAAGAAAAAAATAAAAGCAAGAGGATAAGAAAAAACTTAAACAGCAAAATAGTTCACCTGCGAGGATGTCTACCTTCCCATGCAGTTGACCCAACTTTTAATACCTACCCCCACAGCTTGGAGGAAACTTTAGTGCGTGTTCTCTCTCTATCTCTCTCTCTCTCTCTCTCTCTCATTTCTGTCTCACTTCTCTTTCTCATCTCATTTCTGTCTCTCATTTCTCTCATATCTCTCTCTCATTACTGTCTCTGTTTGAAAAGAAGTCAGGCCAGTGAAACCCTGGGATGGTCAGAAGAAAAAAAAAAGATTCTCTAAAATGAATCACAGGTACACTCCCTTTGAATTATGGGAAGGATCCAACAGATAATCAAGATAAGAATATTTCAGGAAAGTAAAAGAAACTTCAGGGAAAAATAAAAGTCTGAAGGCCCAACCACTAGGTTTCATTTTAACTAAATCAAAAGCTTGTGATGATTAAATTAATGCTTAAAACCATGGAGGTGATCCTCAGTTTATCAGGGTTTTATATATGATTTTTCATCCTTAACATGGTATGACACTGATACAAGTTCAGTTGAAATCTTACCTCACATTTTGAGTTAAAACATTCTGCTTTTCATTTTTTGTACATATGCAATAAATTACATGAAATATTCAAAGTTACTATGAAATGTGTGTGTGTGTGTTATATGAGTTTTCCCAATTGTATATAACTTTAAATATTCTGAGGAAGTTTAGGATAGTCTAGGCTGAGCTATGACGTTCAGTAGGCTAGGCATATTAGATGCATTTTTCTTTTTTCTTTATTATTTATTGAATAGAAATAGATATCGAGAAGGAAAGGTGGAGAGGGAGATGAGGTGAAAGAAAATGAAAAAGAAAGAGAAAGACATCTGTAGCCCTGTTTTACTGCTCCTGAAGCTTTCTTCTTTTCAGGTAAGGACCCAGGGCTTGGACCTGGATCCTTGTACATTGTAACATGTGTACTCAACCAGGTATGCCACCACCTAGCCCTTTGGATGCATTTTCATAATGATATTTTTAACTTACAAGAGTTTTGTTGAGATATGTCGTACGTAAATCAAGGAAGATTTGTATATCACTTAGTAAATTTCAGGCATATAAATATTTTCTTTCCCCTTGTATTGTTTTTTATATATTAACAGTCTCTCTCTGTCTAGAGCAAATCTGAGAACTGAACACGTTTCATACTTACTGCTTTTCCTTATTTCTGTGACATTCATAGAGATTAGTACTGGGTGACTGCTGCTATCACGTTCACAACCTGTCATGCCTTTCTATTCGATGTAAAATGACTCTCCCCAGTGTGGACCAGTCTTTCCTATAGATGAAAGCTGTAATTCTTCTATGATTTCTATGATAGGGATGAGATACTTGCATCTCTAAAGCAGAGATAATTCCTGCCCCTGCTTTTCCTTCCTCACACTCTCAATGACATCCCATTTCACCCAGGAACACAAGGAACAGTTGTTTTCTCTTTCTCTGATGGCTGTGTAACAGATTTGCATTACTATTCAGTTCTAGGGAGTATGCTCCAGGTATTTATATACATCTACTGTTTTTTAAATATCTAATTTATTATTGAAACATCATTTGGGGGGCCAGTGGTGTCGCACCTGGTTGAGTGTATATGTTACAGTGCTCAAGGGCCCGAGTTCCAGCCCCTTCTTCTTCTTCTTCTAGCGTTTGCCCTTCTTCCGTAGCCAGTCAACAGCGTCAGGTTGAAAGCTGTCAGGAGCTGCTTGTTGCTGGTTTTGAAAGTGACTGGGATCCATGTGGATTCAGTCGGCTAGGAAGGATCGTCAGTTTCCGCAATGAATGGGTACTCACGGGATGCAGCACGAGAAGGTCGATCCAATGCATCCCTTCGAGCCCCTGATTCCCACCTGCAGGAGAAAAGCTTTGCAAGTGGTGAAGCAGAGCTACAGGTATAATTTTCTCTCTCCCTCTCAGTCTCCCCTGCCCTCTCAATATCTGGCTGTCTCTACCCAACAAATAAAATAATAATAATAGTAACTTAAGTAAAAAAAATTTTTTAAAGAAATATTTTATACTCTTTCCTTTCTTTCCTACTCCTTGTATCCTTTTTGCTTATCAATATACCACTGCTTCCCAGTTTCCTTTCATATGCACCATCTTCTAAGTTTTTCTTGTAGACCAATGGTTCGCAAAGTGTGGTGCTTGAAATAGAAACAAAAGAATCACATAGGAAATATAAAAGTCAAAAACACTGGGGGTGAGGCCCAGCAATCTGTGATTTCACAGTCTTTCCAGGTGGTAGCATATTAGAGCCAGCTGGTGCCTTAGCAGCTCTTCTTCAAATCCATGTGTAGTATTGCTATGCTGACAATTTGCAATTGGCCATTTTGGGGATATTTATGCTATAGAAATTGGTAGACACTAAAAAAAAAAAAACAGAGCTTTTTGTCTTTATCATAATTTATTAAGAACTTCTGGGAGTTGGGCTGTAGCGCAGCAGGTTAAGCGCAGGTGGTGCAAAGCACAAGGACCGGCAAAAGGATCCCGGTTCGAACCCCGGCTCCCCACCTGCAGGGGAGTCGCTTCACAGTCGCTTCCTCCTCTGTCTTCCCCTCCTCTCTCCATTTCTCTCTGTCCTATCCAAGAACGACAACAACAATAATAACTACAACAATAAAACAACAAGGGCAACAAAAGGGAATAAATAAATAAAATAAATATTAAAAAAAATAGGATAAAGAAAAAAGAACTTCTGAACTCACTTCCACCTATAGGTGCTTCTGATACACACTAAAGTTGAAGAACAACTCCGTAGCTTATAACTGACTCTCACCCTGACAAGGCCATATTGTTTGCGTTGCATGTCTTCATTCTCTCCTCAGTTTGTTCTAACATTCCACCTTCTTTCATTCACCAAGTTGTAGAGACAGATACCTGGCTATGGGTGTGGTTTCTCTTTGCCACGTCACTAAATGGTATGCAACAACAGCCAGTTCTATAGTTCTGACATTCTCCTACCTCCATTTCACTGGTAGTACTTATGCTTTTGTTTCTTGGTTTGTATATCTCGCTCACACAAGTTCCCACATTTTTTCTTCAAAGTCCTTGAATTCAGGAATGCACAAAGATCCTGAAGTTGCTGCAGAAATGCATACATGTGACTTATCCAAAATCACTTGGCTATTTGTTAAGTCAGGAGAGAAGCCAAAAGTAGAGGTGTATTATCATTTCCTTCCATGATCACTCATGAACTATTCTACCAGATAAGAGATGCAGAATATCTGGACATGTTTGATTTAGAGATCAACTTAGTAAATAAACATGAGGATCAAAAATTACCATGTTTATGAAAAACTGAAGCAGTGTCTTTGCATTAATCCTATCTGATCACCTTCTTTTTTTCACTAAGTTTTCATTTTCATTTTGCACTCCACCTTTCCTTGACTCCTTTTGTTGCCTATGCCTGGCTTGCAGCATTCAGCTACCCATTCCTTTTCTCAGATCTAGAAGACCCCAAGCTGATTTCCTCTAGTTCCCAGTCATTTAAAAGGAAAGTTTCAGTTCTTTCTTTTGCCGTCAAGTGTATTTGATGACTTAAAGCAAGCTTTCTTTCAAAGAATCTTAACATAATCATCGTATCAGTACATAGACTAAAATAAGACCTGAGTTACACCACACAACAGTTCCTGTTCTTTGATTTTTGAAGAAATAAAAAAAGCTCCTTTTCATCTCCTTTTCTCCCTAAAAAAAAAAAAATGAAATGCTGGTAGTCTTAATGAACAATGTATCCTGAAATCATGTATATGTGTTTTGAATTGATTTTTTTCCTGCCACCAGTGTAGCAGTTAGAATTATTATTTTCATTTCTTCTGAAACTCAAGCATTTATTTCAAACTTTTTCAAGCATTTATTTCTTCTTTCCCCACCCAAGCCCCCTACAGCCACTGTGTGATCTGTAACCCATTTGTAATGTCTTCTCCTTAAAAACCTTGAGCTTCACCATATGTTTTTCATTTGTCAGCCATCCACCCCTCTATGTCAGTAACGGAAGTGAGTGGTAGACACATTGCAAGTGCCCAAGAAAATCTGTCATGGAGCTTTGGTCCTTCAGCGACACCTCTTCAACTTGGTTCTCCAGGATCATCTTCAACACTTTCTCTGCCTTCCCAGATATCAGGGAAGTTGACATTTTATTTTATTTGCACATAGTTCACCACTCATGGAGGACTTCAACAAGATTTTAGGAAACCCTGAGCTTGTGTACATCTATCCTCTAATGAGGATATTATCAGAAATTAGTTTTATTTCTCATATCACAAAATGACTATAATTCATCATGTCCAAATTCAAGTCTCTGATTCTTTAAAAATGGTGGGATAAAAAAGTATGTTAGCCTCATTCATTCACCAGGCATTTATTAAAAGCCTTACCCAGGGACTCATAGGGACATGAGATTGCCCTAGAGAGACTGATTATTTGTTCAACACTGTCTCATTAAGAGCAGAGTTTTCAGTGATTTGTATACCTTTTTCATTAGGTTCAAAACAAAAGATTTATTACCAGCCCTGAACGTTATATAATATTGTGACTTACTCATAATTGCCTCACTATTGCAATTTTCAGAACCAGATAACTTCTAAGGAGGCATATGAGAGGGTTTTAAATTTAAATGATAAAATGAATCACATGTTCTTGGTAAACTGCAGTTATGCCATATATTTTCAGCACCCAGAGACTCTGATTTCACACAGCTAAGGACTGGGAACGGTGTGTACGTGCATGTGGCTCTGTCTTCCTCTGCAGGGAGTGTGTGCAAACCATACATATCTTCAGCAGAGACAAATGGTGCCAAGGAAGACTTTTTATATATTTTTCTCTTGGGAACTGTTTACTTTGGTGACAACAAGTCCACTTCATAAGTTGCCAACCTTGTATAGAAACTCAGTTTTTACTGGCATCCAGCTCTTACTTATTCCAGGGAAATTCAGTTTTTTATGGATGTCCTTGTAGAACCCTGTGGTAACCATTCTAGTGCTCTACCCCTTTGTCTTAGGGATATTACAAAAAACTAAGTCACACTTCATTCCCAAGAAGACCTGAGTTTTTTTAGAAGAGGCAGAAATAGAAACAGATAAATTGCTCAACTCAGTAATCAAACAGTCAGTATGTTGAAATGATATTTTTGTAGATTTTGAAAATCAGTTCAATAAGCTATAGCAATTTTAGTCACTGATTTTTTTTTAAATAAAGCTTAGTTGGTATATAGTCACCTATTCATTTGCATATTGTGTGTTGCATTTAACTGGTTTTGCTCTAAAATGTCAGAGTTGAATAGGTATAAGAGATCCATGAAGGGGGGCAGCACTTGCATGGCTATGGAGTAACAACAGACTCACTTAGCTCTTCCCACTTAACCAGAAAAAGGAACAGAAATCACCTGAAAACTCAACAAAATATGACCAGGGTTTCTTCAGAAACTCACCAAGCCACAGAATATAAAATAATAATAATATTATAATAATAAATTAATAATAATAGATCCTATGAAAATACCCTTTATAGAAAGTTTGTTGACTTTTTTATTGTTGGCTATGTGCAGTATATATATATATATATATATATATATATATATATATATATATATTTTTTTTTTTTTTTTATTTATAAAATGGAAACACCAACAAGACCATAGGATAAGAGGGGTAACAATTCCACACAATTCCCACCACCAGAACTTCGTATCCCATTCACTCCCCTGATAGCTTTCCTATTCTTTATCCCTCTGGGAATATGAACCCAGAGTCATTATGGGATGGAGAAGGGGAAAAGCCTGGCTTCTATCATTGCTTCCCAGCTGAACATGGACATTGGCACGTAGATCATACTCTCAGCCTGACTCTCTCTTTCCCTAGTGGGGCAGGGCTCTGGGGAAGCAGGGCTTCAGGACACATTGGTGGGGTCATCTGCCCAGGGAAGTCCAGCTGGCATCATGTTAGCATCTGGAACCTGGTGGCTGAAAGAAGAGTTAACATACAAAGCCATACAAATTGTTGATTAATCATGAACCTAAAGGCTGAAATATTACAGATGAAGATTTGGGGTCTCTGTTTTGAAGATAGCTAGTAGGCCTATTTTAGGTATATTCCAAAGGGACCATGACTATACTAGTTTATAAATATATATATATATAATTTTTATTTATAAAAAGGAAACACTGACAAGAACCATAGGATAAGAGGGGTACAACTTCACACAATTCCCACCACCAGAAAACTCCGTATCCCATCATCTCCCCTGATAGCTTTCCTATTCTTTATCCCTCTGGGAGTAAGGGCTCAGGGTCATTATGGGGTGCAGAAGGTGGAAGGTCTGACTTCTGTAACTGCTTCTCCACAGAAGATGGGCGTTGACAGGTCAATCCATACTCCGAGCCTCTCTCTCTTTCCATAGTGGGGCAGACCTCTGGGGAAGTGGGGCTCCAAGACATATTTGGGAGCTACTCATGTATGGGTTTCTGAATTTGAGTGTATGTATTGCTTATGCCAGAGTGATGCTCTGCTTTTCTCTCTCCTCTTGTTATAGATAACTGTTTTTCATAAAAGGGGAACTATGAAATAAGAAAACCATTTTCCATTGGGACTTTAGAATCTGACATTTACATTTTTACTTATTTTTACTTATCAATTTACTTATTTTTGCCAGCAAGGCTATCACTCGTGCTCAGTGCCTGCCTGACTGCACTGCTTCTGATGCTGCTGGCCACATTTTTTTCCCCTTTCCTCTAGGGAGGGAAGGAGGGAGGGAGAGAGAGAGAGAGAGAGAGAGGAAGAAGAAGAGAGAGAGAGAGAAAAAAGGGACTCACCACAACACCTCTCCATTGCTGGTGAGCCTTTTCTCCTGAAAACACTCCCATATGGTGACCCGAGGCTCAAACCCATGTCACATGGTATGCACTTTACCAAGTGAGGACTGATGGCCTCCTGACATTTTACATTTTTAGACCTAAATGTAGAAATCAACAAGCCCAGAACCATTTTGATTTTAACAATTTCACCACCAAAATACTTCTTCTTTTAAAGTATTTTCATCAAAAGGAAAAAAAAATGTGTTAAGTGAAGATTTACTTGTTGGCTATGTATACCCAATGTAGCTATAATTAAGATTTACCCATCTCTTTACTATGGTTTTATTGGAAATTTGAGCTTTCAAGCTTTATTAAAACAACAAGGACTAGATGAATAAAATACTTTTTCATGTCATGCTTGATGAGAATGTTCTTATGACTTTAACTTAGCAAAGGGACCAACTGAGTGAGTCTGATACTATGGCTAAGCTTGGTGAATGTCTCATAAAACATTCACCCCAGCTGTTATCTGTTGATAACCATTTCAAGAGATTTAAACGTACAATGCCTTACTTCAAAGGAGCAACAAGGTAATAATATTAATTCTGTGACAACAACAATCCTCTAAGTCTATAGTAATATTGTTAAAAGGCAATCAGTAAAGCCTTTAATTACTTCTATCATTTTAATTATCCATAAATATTTTGATTATGGATCATTAACCTGTTAGAGTCAGCAGGCTTTAAATCTCTGTCTTTAGAAAACACTGCAATAGCTTCTCATGGGGCCTCAGATTCTAGCAACAGTACCATTTAGACATTGCTATTTTTCTAGATTTTCTTATGAACCTGCAAGGAAAATCACTACCTCTTAATTACCAAAAAAATAATAATCTCTACTGAGCATTTCAACTTTTTTAAAGCTTTATTTTTTAGCTTTATTTAATTTGATAGGATAGGGAGAAGTTGAGAGGGAAGGAGAATAGAGAAGGAGAAGGTGACAGAGACAGAAAGACACTTGCAGCACCATTTGTAAAGCTTTCCCCCTGCAGTTAGTGACTGGGGGCTTGAATCTGGGTCTTTGAGTATGGTAACATGTGTTCTAAACCAAGTGTGCCACCACCCGGACCTAGCGTTCCAACTTCATTAGTCTTGCTTTATTCAACATTGGAAAGCCTTTCTTTATTTTCCTCATAGTGGTTTCAACTTCCCAATTCACAAACTATCTGAATCCCTACTGAGTATACAATAAAATCCAGTCTGCTGAGCATAAGATTTAAGCTTAAAAAATCAAACTGACCTATTCACCTATTTCCTGTTGAATAGTAGAGGTTTTTTTTTTTTAATCATTAGTTCATTTCCTTAGTGCCTTGACCAGTAACTATGTGTAGTAGGTGTTCAATAAATATTTATACTTTATTTATTTAGTTATTTATTTTATTTTTTATTTAAGAAAGGATTAATTAACAAAACCATAGGGTAGGAGGGGTACAATTCCACACAATTCCCACCACCCAATCTCCATATCCCACGCCCTCCCCTGATAGCTTTCTCATTCTCTATCCCTCTGGAAGCATGGACCCAGGGTCATTGTGGGTTGCAGAAGGTAGAAGGTCTGGCTTCTGTAATTGCTTCCCCACTGAACATGGGCGTTGACTGGTCGGTCCATACTCCCAGTCTGCCTCTCTCTTTCCCTAGTAAGGTGGGTCTGTGGGGAAGCGGAGCTCCTGGACACATTGGTGGGGTCTTCAGTCTAGGGAAGCCTGGCCGGCATCCTGATGACATCTGGAACCTGGTGACTGAAAAGAGAGTTAACATACGAAGCCAAACAAATTGTTGAGCAATCATGGACCCAAAGCTTGGAATAGTGGAGAGGAAGTGTTAGGGGGATACTCACTGCAAACTCTAGTGTACTTCTGCTTTCAGGTATATATTTTGCAGTAGTTTACAGATACGTGTGAACATATGCTCTCTCTCACAGAAATTGGTGTATATCTAGGTTTTGGGACTTTGTTAGAAAGTGAACCACCTGAGATGGAATTAGAGTATACTATGAAAGTAAAGGTCTCACCCAAGTAATGAAGCTGAAGGGTTGTCATTCCACACGTGAAGTCTCTGGACACAGTCTGAAGTGAAGCATGTTGAGGTAGCAATCGTTGTGTTATACTTTAATAACTGAAGTTGAAATAAAACCTTGTCTACTGCTACCCATTATTTATGACTACCTGAATGTGTTCTGCCTCTTGAAACCTTGGGATACTTTACTGAATTCATGAAATTCTACCCATGTTTTCAAGGATCTGTTCTGTGAAACCTTTCCTGTTTTCTCAGTAGCCAAAGTTAGTTCCTCAACTGAGTTTGTGTAGTGCCCCCAATACCTGTTACATTATTTAAGTCAATCCATTTATTCTGCCAATATTTATTTAAGGTGAAGTATATGTAAACCATACTGATTGTCTATTCTACAGTTTACCATGCATTGAGGAAACAATGGTGAACTGACAAAGCTCCCATACTACTGAATTTCTGATGGTTAAGATAAGCAACAAAGAAACAGACAATTATACAGTGTCAGGTAGTGATATGGACTCTGACTAAAAGAAAAAAAAAAAAAAGGAAGTAGCAGGCATGCAGAGTGCTGTACAAGTGATTCTTTAGGCAAGGAAATTAGAAAGGACCTTGGACAAGAAAAAAAGTATGAGTGGTAATCTGAATTACACCAGAAAGTGTACTAGACCCTGTGCTAAACTCAGAAATACAAACATCAGTAAAGTATACTCCTTGCTCACCACATTGGGAGGAAGTCCACCTTTTAAGTGACAATAATTTCACTCTAGTGTCTAGGAAAGTACACTAATGCAAGGATGGAGCAAGGCCATTCTAACACTTAAGTGTTAGGTATGCTTGTCTTGCTATTTTATGTGCTTCTGTGCTCTTTACTATATTGCAGTCTGCCCAGGAAGGAATCAAGTGTCACCTTCCTCAGTAACACCCAGAGTGTTTATAGTCCCTGTGAGTTTTAGGACCAGCAGGGTGCTGGATTCAGTCAGGGCAGTCTTGAGTAGAACCATCTTGGCACTTGGAGCTGGGAAGCAGTAGCTGCTTGAAACTCTTGTCTTGATGTGCACAGTAGATAGAACAATTGCACTCTCCTGTGAATTAGGAACATGGAGAGAAGCAGCATATCTGATGAGTGGGCGTGTTACCAAGACTGTTGGGCCTGAGCCAGTAGGCTTCCTGTGAGGTTGTCCTCTTCTATTTAAAATACTTACTGGAATCACAGTAGCAATGAGTGGGTGGAACTTGGAGACTCGCTTTTTCATTTCTCTCTTTAACTGTCAAAAATGTACCCACCCCCAACACAGTCCCCCAACATTCTCATTCTCTCATTCTCTCATTCTCTCTCTCTCTCTCAGAAATTTGATTCATCTTGGTTGATAAAAGCCTGCTTTTTTTTTTTCCTTCTAGGAAACAGTGTAGATTTCTAAAGTTTTCATAAAATCTTACCTTCATTTTCAGAGAAACATCTTTGACTATACTCTGAAAAAAATCGACTACTTTAATAAGGAAGTTGGTGTTTGGTGAGACAGATAGGAATAAAAAAGAAACAGAATTTTTTAGGCTTACATAGGAACTTGGTATCACATAATATTTGTACTCATGGGACAGATACCTATTATTCTGAATCCCTAATATAATTCATAATTATATTATGTACATGTGAGGCAATATTGTGTTATTTAGAGTAGTTCCTTACATTAAGATATACTTAATGCCTAGATATGAGCTTGTCACTCATCAGTTGATAGGAACAATTTAGTTGTGGACAAGGTTCTATTTAAACTTCAGTTATTAAAGTATAAATATTCATTGAACATCTACGACATGCCAGTTACTAGTCTAGGCATTAGTAAATGAGCAAATGATTAAAACACAAGCCCTATCTTTAATGATACAAATCCAGTTGCAAAGATGACTAAGACAAAAAAATAAGCCAATGGGACTACATCAACTTGAAAAGAGGTTCTGCACAGCAAAAGAAACCTCCACTAAGAGACTCCTTATAGAATAGGAGATCCTTACATGGCATACATCAGACAAGAGAATAATAACCAAAATATATAAAGAACTCACCAAACTCGGCAACAATAAAACCAAAAACACCATCCAAAAATGGGGAAAGTTTATGAACAAATTATTCACCAAAAAGGATGCCCAAAAGGCCAACAAACATGAAAAAAAATGTTCCAAGCTATTGATAATCAGAGATGTGCAAATAAAGACAACAGTGATATATCACTTCACTCTTGTGAGAATGTCATACATCAGAAAGGTTAGCAACAATAAGTGTTGGAGAAGTTGGGTCAAAGGAACCCTGCTGCACTGCTGGTGGGAATGTAAATTGGACCAACCCTGTAGAGAGCAGTCTGGAGAACTCTCAGAAGGCTAGAAATAAACCTACCCTATGACCCAGCAATTCCTCTCCTGGGGATATATCCTAAAAAATAAAACACTCCCATCCAAAAAAAAAATTATGTGTGCTTATGTTCATAGCAGGACAGTTTGTAATAGCCAAAACCTGGAAATAACCCAGTTGTCCAGCAACAGCTGAGTGGCTAAGAAAGTTGTGGTCTATATACACAATGGAATACTACTCAGCTATTAAAAATGGTGAATTCACCTTCCTCACTTCATCTTACATGGAGCTTGAAGGAGTCATGTTAAGTGAGATAAGCCAGAAAGAGAAGAATTAATATAGGATGATCTCAATCATAGACAGAAGTTGAGAAATATGAAGAGAAAGGGAAACAAAACAAAACTCAACTCGGACTGTGTTTGGTTTATATTACACCAAAGTGTAGGACTATAGTGGGAGGGGCTTCAGGTCCTGGAACATGATGGTGGAGGAGGACCTGGGCAGAGAGTTTGACTGTTAAACAGAAAACTGAGACTTGTTTTTTAGAAAACTGAGAAATTTTACGCATGTACACACTACTGTATTTACTGTCTACTGTAAACCATCAATCCCTCCAAAAAATTAAATAAAAATAAAACAGAAGCCCTAGTATTCAGTGAAAAGTAGGACCAGTGGACATGTTAGATAACAGTTGGCATGTAGGCCATGACTATAGTTCAGAGTCACACATCAGAATTCATAGTAGAATTTCATGCTTCTATAGAATTGACTTCTATTTCAGAGTTTAAAAATGGTCACTGCATACCAAATTAGAAAACCTCCCTCTATCTCACTGACTCCTTTTTTTTTTTCTCACTCCATACTCATTCTCTCCTTTCCTCCTGAATTGCTCCTCTGAGAGCTATAAATCACATCATTCCATTCTGCAAGAAGCCCTTTAGCTTCATCCAGTGTCGTCCCCCCCCCAAAAAAAAATGCATACCCAGACATAGCACTGGGTGGAGTAACGGTCTCAAAGGTAAAGAAATCTAGTAACTTGCAAAGATGTGAGACTGTATTTCCGTGACAACAGTTCTATAAATCAAAATGTCTTTGATAAAGTAACATTGAAGTTAAAAAAGGAAAAGCAAGGAGAAGAAACCTAGGAACCACTGTAACACTTTCTTGGATATGTATAAAGTAATAGCAGACTTTAGTAGTAATACATTAAAGGGATAAATATTCTCTCTTTTTTACTATTTTTATTTATTTATTGAATAGAGACAGACAGAAATTGAGAGGAAGGGGGAGATAGAAAGGAAGAAAGACAGAGACACCTGCAGCACTGCTTCACCATTTTTGAAGCTTTCCCTCTGCAGGTGGAGAGCTGGGTCTCAAACCTGGGTTCTTGAATATTGTAACATCTGCATACAATCCAGTGTGCCACCACCCAGCACCCATATATTCTCCATTCTATCAAATAAGATTCATTGTTCTTATCAGCTGGTGAGTGACAGGCTCACTCACATGTAAGCAAAATGGCACTTCATGTAGAAACCAGTGAGAAATGCTCTAGATTATAGGTGCTTAATATACATTTATTCAATGCACAGGCAGATATAGATGTGTGCCTGTATAATTGGGTGCATGTAGGAATGAATAAAAGGAATATTATAGGTGCAGAATACATTTTGGTTTTGTTTTTTATTTTATGAGAAGGGGGCCAGAAAAAAATCTCTGACATATTCTGTGCTGGGGACTGAAACTAGGTTCTTCATTTGTTTTTGAAGTGTATTTAGTTATTGCTGAGAAAGGAGAGAGAATCAGAGAATTGCTATGTCATATGTCATGACAGAGATCAAACTCAGGACCTCATGCTTGAGGGTTCAACTGCTTGTCCACCTGACTACCTACTAGGCTTCAGAATTCAGGTTCTTAAGCATATAAATCCTGCCTTCAACTAGCTAAACCTCCTCGCTGACTCCAGGTGATGAAGCCTTTGAAGTATGAATAACTTAGGAAACTGATCTATATGTTCTCAAAGATCTGTGTCTCTGGATCACTGTTCTAATTCTAGTGATAAGATAGATCTCTTGAAAGGTTTTCCAGACATTTCCAAAATTTTGAGGTATTTCTGTTATTGGAGTTTATCTTTCCTATGAGTGTCATAATCAACAGCAATAGATGCATAAGGCAGAATTTGACCGTGAAGATGGTTGTGATGAGACAGGCTAGAAATGGCACATTTATAACTGCTATGAAGTGGGTTATGCTTTTAAAAACACTTATAAAATCACGTGAGTAAATGCTTGTACTTTGTTTACTGGAATTTTGCAAATGTGAAACATATGGTTATAAATGACAGGCTATAAAATGAATCATTTTTAGTAGTGCCACTTCACAAAAAGTCTTTTAAAATACATTAAACAAATGTTAATAAAATCATTTTATTTTCAGAAAACTATAGAAGTGCTTCTTAATATTCAAATGAAGAACTTACAGTCTTTCTACCTTGTTTATTCTTTGTATTTTGTGTTGTTCATTGTATAAAACTTGAAAAGTTCAAAGCTGAGTAAAGACTCATTTTTTACTACTATGCTTCTGTCACCCAGAGACAACAAGTATTAGTATTGTGGTATTATTGCCCAATATATCTCTTGTGGATATAATTCCTGTGTATTTTTCCGATTCCTTTCCTAGCCTGCTCTTTTCCTCCCAGTGAACATTATCAATCATTTTTCTAGTATTATTAAAATATATGTTGGATCTTGTTAACTTTATTGACTGCAAACTTTTATAGAGTTGAAGTTTTATCAATTATGTTTACATTGTTGAACATCTAGGTATTTAAAAAAATTATTAACCTTCCTTTCCTTTTCTTTCTTTCTTTCTTTCTTTCTTTCTTTTTTTTTGCCTCCAGGGTTATCGCTGGGGTTCGGTGCCTGTACTATGAACCCACTGCTCCTGGATGCTATTTTTTCCCATTTTTGTTGCTCTTGTTCTTATTATTGTTATTGTTCTTATTGCTGGTATTGTTGTTGGGTAGGACAGAGAGAAATTGAGAGAGGAGGGCAAGACAGAGAGGGGGAGAGAAAGATAGACACCTGCAGACCTGCTTCACCACTTGAAGTAGGTGGGGAGCCAGGGGATCGAATCAGGATCCCACAAGCTCTTGTGCTTTGCGCTGTTTGAGCTTAACTCTCTTTGCTACCACCTGCCCCCCTTTATTATACTTAACTTTATGATTAGCATGTTTGGACAAATATATTTTCCAGTAACTTATTATTTCCTCAAGGTTGATTCCAATATTTATACATTCTTTTCCAAAGAAGATGAAGATTTTCTAAGATTCTTGGTGTACATTAAACAACTGCTTCTTGGATGAAAAGAATGGTCACCTGAGAAGGTGGCTGCAGCCAAATGTATGACCGTGGCTTGAATCTGGGCCCCACCACACTAGGCAAAGCTCCAGTACTGTGGTGGTTTCCCCCTTCCATCTCCTCTTCTTTATTTTTGTCTCTGAAAAAGTTCTCTTAGAGAAATAAAAACCCTAGCCATCACAGAAGGAAGAAGAAAAAGAAAAAACTACGGGGTGTAAGGGAGGGGAAGTTGCAGGCTGGGTTAATTCAGTGGATAAAATACATTTTTTATTTTAATTTTTTATTTATAAAAATGAAACATTGACAAAACCATAGGATAAGAGGGATACAGCTTTGCACAGTTCCCACCACCAGAACTCTGTATCCCTTCCCCTCCCCTGTTAGCTTTTCTATTCTTTAACCCTCTGGTAGTATGGACTCAGGTTCATTGTGGGATGCAGAAGGTTGAAGGTCTGGCTTCTGTAATTGCTTCCCCGCTGAACATGGGCGTTGACAGGTCGATCCATACTCCCAGCCTGTCTCTCTCTAATGGGGAAGGGTTCTGGGGAAGCATGGCTCCAGGACACATTGGTGGGGTTGTCTGTCCAGGGTAGTCTGGTCGGCATCATGCTAGCATCTGGAACCTGGTGGTTGACAAGAGAGTTAACATACAAAGCTAAACAAATTGTTGACCAATTATGGACCTAAAGGCTGGAATAGTGCAGATGAAGAGTTGGGGAGGCCTCCATTTTGTAGCCAGCTAGTAGGCATATTTTAGTTATATTTGAAAGGGCCTGTGGCTAGTTTGTTTTGTTGTTGTTTTGTTTTTTGTTGTTGTTGTTGTTTTTTCCTTTTTCTTTTTGCCCCTGAGCCTGAAATCTGATATGCCAGTGGATCCAAGTTATTGTCTGGGGAGATGATGTCTTTATATGTATGACACATGGCTTCAATCCCTGGCACCACATAAGATAGAGTAGTACTCTGCCCCCTCACTCCCAACACAAATTAGTAAAAACGTCAAGATTATCACTGCAGCTTGATGCCTGCATGATGAATCCACTGCTCCTGGCAGATGTTATGTTATGTTATGTTATGTTATGTTATGTTATGTTATGTTATGTTATGTTATGTTATGTTGTGTTGTGTTGTGTTGTGTTGTGTTGTGTTGTGTTGTGATGTTTTCTGATAAGACAGAAAATTTGAGAGAGGAGACATTAGAGAGAAAGAGAAACATGAAGCTTTCCTTTGCAGGTGAGAAATGGGAATTTAAACCTGGATCCTTAGGCATGGTGACATGGTAATGTGTGCTGAGTAAGGTGTGTATCTGCACTGTACCAGAAACAAATCTTCAAGTTAAATAAAACTGATAATTTAAGAATAATTGCTCTCTCAGACTTTGTAATAATTTTCATACTGATCAGTTTTGTATAAATGCTCTATTCTTTTGCACCATGCTGCCACTTCAAATTATTACGACTTTCTATTATTTGCTAGTTAAATCTGAGAAAACCGTAATTTGTTACTGATTTTATTTAGTTGCTTATTAGTGAGGCTAAATACTTTGTATATATTATCAACTGAACTGTATATATTATGGACTGAACTAATAAGCACACTCTTGGTATTCAACCACAGAATGGCAGAAATATCAGGTTGAATCATTGCAGTAAAGGATCAAGTACAAGCAATTAACAAAAAAGGGATTGAAGTAGATGATACAGTAGAAGAAGTTTATGAGGCACTATCTAGAGGAATAGTGCTTACATTATATAGAGATTCCAGACGAAGAGAAAGGAGCACAACTTTTTTCTTTATTTATTTTCCCCTTTCATTGCCTCCAGGTCTTTACTGGACTATGCTTATTTACTCTTTTCTTTTCAGATAGAGGGCAAAAGACAAAAGAGAGATACCACACCAGTGCTTCACTTAAAACTTCCCCTTCATACTGTGTTCTTCTGTAGTGGCTGGGCACACTGGACCTAAGTCCTTGTGCATGGTAACTGCTGAGTGAGACAGCTCCCAGCTTTTATTTGAAGTTGGAGCATAACTTTTATTTGAAGAAATAACACATGAGAACTTTTTCAGACTTGGAAAGGAGAATGAGACTTAGATCCAGAGAGCTCAGTCAATTCCAAACAAAATAAACTCAGGCAGACACACTGCAAGACACATTATTGTTAAACTGGCAAAAGTCACATCTAAAGAATTCTGAAAGCAGTCATAGAAAAGCAGATAGTCCCATAAGACTATTAACAAGTTTTTTCTTTATATCATATACATCACACCTACTCTCTCAGTTGATAGTTTTGTCATGTACTTTTTCACTTAGAAAGTCAGAGTTTTTCTTATATAGTAACTCTTTCATATTGCTCTCTCTTGATAGAGACACTGAAAGAAACCACAGGACTAAAGCTTCTTCCGGTATGGGCTCTATTGTGGGTTGCACACATGGCAAGTTATTACACTATCCAAAAAGAGTATTTTCATGGTACTCTTAAAATATACTCCCTTTAAAATATGCTATATTGGAGAGTGGAACACCTGGAATGGAATTAGAGAATACTATGAAAGGAAAGGTCTCACCCAACCAGAGGGATAGAGAATGGGAAAGCTATCAGGGGAGGGGATGGGATGTAGAGACCAGGTGGTGGGAATTGTGTGGAGTTGTATCTCTCCTATCCTACGGTTTTGTTAATGTCTCCTTTCTTAAATAAATAAATAAATAAATAAATAAATAATCGAACAACCCCAAAATATATATATAGTAGATATATATATTTTTCACTTTGCCTCCAGGTCTTCACTGGGCTATGCTTATTTACTCATTTCTTTTCAGATAGATGGCAAAAGACTATATATATTTGTTACCCATAGCATAATATAAATGCTTTGATCCTGGAGTAATCTTGACTATGTTCAAATCCCAGTTAGCCAGGTATTACATACAGAAATAGAGGCTAAGTAGCTGACTTAAAGGGACACTAAACTTAATTGGTCTGACTATAAATCCTGTGTCATCAGGATTTGTCACTCACAGTCTCTGGTAGTCTGGTAATAAAACGGCAAGGGCTTAGAAGGGCTTATTACTTAAACTGCTTCTAAGACAGAAATAGGCAGCTTTGTTTTTCTTCTTCTTTTCTTAATAATGCAGCTGTGTCACCATTGCCATAATCCTAGATTTTGATTGGCTTGTGGGAGTTACTGTTCATAGAATATGAGAAGGAAAGAATACTAGCCCACCCAGAACTAAGAAAGAAAGGATAATATTCAGCTTTGGTTTGACACTGTATGCAAATGAGGCTGTTATGCATCAAACTATGAATTGGGTATATTATTTCACTTCTCTTTTTTTAAATATTTATTTCTTTATTCCCGTTTGTTGCCCTTGTTGTACTGTTGTAGTAATCGTCATTGTTGGATTGGACAGAGAGAAATGGAGAGAGGAGGGGAAGACAGAGAGGGGGAGAGAAAGACAGACACCTGCAGACCTCCTTCACCGCCTGTGAAGAGACTCCTCTGCAGGTGGGGAGCCGGGGGCTCCAACTGGGATCGTCACACCAGTACTTGCGCTTTGTGCCATGTGCACTTAACCTGCTGAGCTACCGCCCGACTCCCTATTACTTCACTTCTATGACATTCAGTTTCATTTACAAAACTAATATGATTTTATCAATTGAAACTATGATGGCACTACTGAGAGGAAAATGGTAATGGATGCCTGTGAGGCACTAAGAAAAGTTCATGGCACACAGCAAATAAAAACCTCACCAATAAAAGCGGCATTTTAAAATTAGGAAAATTTGTTTTTTACAATTTTATCTTTTGTATACTGGTATATTTCCAAAGTCTGGTGATCATATATCGATTACTAAAGTTGGCATACAAGCTAATACCCTAAATGTATGTATGTATTATGAAAATGTACTGCTATAATTATAGTTTGCATTAAATTTAGCAAGGCTACAAATCCTAGTTTATCTTTTGTCAGTACCCTGTAAATGCCCTGAGGAAACCATAGTCAGTTACTCTCTTCCCCCCACCCCCCCACCTAAAGAGTTTTTTCTTCAAAGTTGCCTACAGTCTCCTCCAATTTTTTTAAGAAAAAATTTTTAATATTTATTTATTCATTTCCCTTTTGTTGCCCTTGTTGTTTTATTGTTGTGGTTATTATTGTTGTTGATGATGTCTTCGTTGTTGGCTAGGACAGAGAGAAATGGAGAGAGGAGGGTGAGAGAAAGAGAGAGAGAGAGACAGAGGGAGAGGGAGAGAGAGAAACAGGAATAGTTAATGCAGACTGCTGAGAACTGGGGCCAAGTTATGGTGCACCTAGTTAAGTGCACACATTACTGTGTGTGAAGACCCAGGTTCAAACCCCTGGTCCCCACCTTCAGGGGGAAAATTTCATAAGTGGTGAATCAGGGCTACAGATGTCTCTTTCCCTTTCTGTCCCTCCCTCCCATCTAAATTTCTTTGTGTTTCTATCCAATAATAAGTAAATAAAGAGAATGCTGAGAACCAAAGCTAGAAAGGTGAGTTTACTCCAGATGATAAATGTAAAAATCACTGAGAAGTGAAGCTCTTTAGAGACATAAAAACTTGAGTCTTGCTTTTATAATTTTATACTTCTTTTCTCTTCCAAATAAGATATAAACTCCTAAAATGAATAAAGAAACCTTTCAGTACCTTGCCTTGAATTATTTCATGCAAAACATAACCTATATGTCATAAAAGTGGGATATAAAAGGAAAAAGCAAACTTTTTGGGATTGTCTTTTTGCTTCCAGAAGCTACACAAGAACACACACACACACACACACACACACACACACACACATTAGTCTACTGCATGCCCATAGATGTGGTAGCAGAGTTGTAACTAATAAAATCAATGATCGAATTCTCTCCTTAAATTAGATATTTGCAAAGGGACATATTTGTGAACTATGATGAAACCTCAAGGAAAATATTCTATTTCACAACTCTAAGAATACTTCATTAGGCATTCTTTAGATAACATTGTAGTATGCAGATTCTTTGCAGGAAAATATTATGTCATTATGTTTATTGAATAGTGCTTTAAAAGGAAGTGCTAGATATGATACCAATATATAGACATTTGTGAAATAATCATTATATATAAGAATTAGAATTTGAGAGTAAAAACCTATTGTTAAGTTCATCAAGCAACTATAATGTAGTGAATATTTATTATAGCCAGATACAGTTCTAGATACATTGGGTATATGAAGGAACAAAAATAAGTAAACATTCTGATACCCTTATGGGTTCCTTACTCCCCCTCCCCTTTCAGGATGCCAGTAATGTCCTATCTTTACTCGTCTTCACTGGCACCATTTCTTAATGTTGTGCTTGGAGAACATAGTCTTACAAGATGAGTTACAGCTCTTTGTAGGACAAAATAAAGGTCTTGCTGACAAATAGTAGGTTCTCAAGTTCATTATCTTTTTTGTATTATAAAAACCCACTATGTCTGTAGCACATGCTTATTAACCCCTTCATTTTACCTGAGTAGGACTTGAGAGGTAGGGAGTGTCAGCAGAAATGTTGACACTCATACTGCTGGATGTATTGTGAATATTCAGTCTGTTTGTTTCTGACTCATGAGTTGCATGGGGTTTTTTGTTTGTTTGTTTTGTTTTGTTTTATCTCCACTTAGAAAATATAAGTCGAATAAAATTCTGCTTGAAGAAAAAATGTTAGGAAAAATCCCTGTCCTCATTGAGCCTATATCTTAAACCATACTGTTTGTGATATAGTTTACCATTATATTTCATATAAATTTAATACCATCCTTACTTCTGCCCTTGTCTCAGGCTCTCACCAATTCTGGCCTTTTGTCTTGTCATTGCCATCATCAAAAAGAGAAATGACATCTGTCTTTGAATCTGCCTGTGTATTACCATGCATCATTGGGAATGAATAAATCCTGAGGTTTATGATTTTTATTGGCGCAGGACTGTCACTGCTCTAAGGCAAAAATGACAGTTTAAATACTAAGGAAGAATTATTTTGTAGATCTATCGTTAGTTGACTGCCAGAGGCAAGAACGTCAGTTGTGAACCAGTTGCTGGAGGTTAGTGCCAATTAGTGGTATTTTATCAGCATGGTTTCTCTTTCAAAGTTATTTAAAATATTCAAGCAACTCTTCTCCTACTAACTACATACTTTGTGGAGATGCATTTGTAACATCATTGGTAATGGACTCTTAGAAGTTTATTATGGGAGGTCAGCTATGGCGCATCTAGCCGAGTGGAAGAACCTGGGTTCAAGCCCTGTTTCCCACCTGTTAAGGGAAGCTTGACAAGTGAGGAGGCAGCACAGCAAGTATCTCTTTCTTTGTCCCTATTTCCCTTACCTCTCTCAATGTCTCTCAATCTTATCAAAATGACAAATGATAAACTCATAAAGTAAATTAAAAATAAGCTTATTGTGGTGTCATTTTAGGTTAGGCCTTCTGACCTGTGGAAAATAGCACATTTTCAGTGGGTCTTGAATACAAAAGCATGTGTACCCTGACACCATAAGGGTAATGTGTCCTCGTCCTAACAGATAAGTCATTTTATTTAAAGGTACTCCAGGAAATTAAAGTGACTAGAAACTTTTGACCAATAAATGCATGTTGACCATGCATTTTCAGCAGAAAAGTGTTCAACATCATTTAAAACTGAGGTGAATGCATTAAGGAAAAGTAAATGCTTATCAACTCATAATTCAGTTATTCATTCATCTAAGTTAGTTAAACAGATACGTTTAAAATGAGTCCTTGAGAAATCACAGTGTGTTGTTTGGATGTTGAGGTCTCTAGAATGTAAGACTGGACATTTGCCTCCTAAGTCCTAACTGAGAAGTAAGAGATACACACGTATATTATTGCTATCAAAGAAGCAGAGATACTCTGCAAATGTGTAGAATGATCACCTCACTCTAGGGATTCTACAAAAGTCTTCCCAGAGTCAGTGTTTATACATAATTTAATTTCAGCTTTACTTTTCTAGTAGATATTGGGTTTGATAATTCTATGACATTGTGCTTAAGTGGTTTCTTTATTCACATTTTTAAAATGCTGAAACAATGAGATTATGAAATTTTGAAGCATATGCCCAATCAAAACAATGTGTAATTATGGAAAAATAATGTGGGGGGCCGGGTAGTGGTGCACCTGGTTGAGCACACATGTTATAATGCTCAAGGAGCCCAGTTCAAGTCTCTGGTCCCCACCTGCAGGGGGCAAGCTTTGCAAGTGGTGAGGCAGTGCTGTAGGTGTCACTTGCCATCTGTCTCCCCCTTCCTCTCAATTTCTAGCTGTCTCTATCCAATACATAAATAAAGATTTTAAAAAGATAGATATTTTTAAATGGAAGAGAGAAAGAAAGGAAGAAAGAAAGAAAGAAAGAAAGAAAGACAGACAGACAGAAAGAAAGAAAGAAAGAAAGAAAAATAATGCAGTGCACCTGGTGTGTGTACATGTTACAATGTGCAAGGACCCTGGTTTAAGCTCTCTGGTCCCCACCTGTAGGAGGAAAGGTTTTTGAATGGTGAAGCAGTGCTGCAGATGTTTCTCTCTCCCTCCCCCCTCACCTCTGTTTCTCTCTCATCCGCCTCCTCTCAATTTTGCGCTGTCTCTATCCAGTAAATAAATAAAAGACAATGGAAAAATAATAGTTAAATCTTTTTCTTTTTAAAATATTTATTGATTGATTATTGGATAGAGACTGATAAACTGAGAGGAGTGGGGGAGATAAAGAGGGAAAGAGACAGAGAGGCACATGCAGTTCTACTTCACCACTCATGAGACTTCCCCCTGCAGGTGGGGGCCAGGGGATTGAACCTGGGTCCCTATGCACTGTAGTGTGTGGACTTAACCAAGTGCACCATACCCTGGAAAAGGGTGTGAGGACTGTCTGCCTTGCTGTGGAAGAATGGAAAAAATTGTTGGAGAATGTGGTGTGTTAACATCTATTATGAGGAGACGCAAAGTTGTATATTTGCAGCAACAGATTTGTAAATAAACATTTCTCCAGTAAAAATATTAAAAAAGGAAAGTCACTGAGCAGGTGGCACATTTGATTTAAACCTTCTCACTGGAGAGGACTGATAGGGTATTGAGAAAATGTAAAAAGCAGAAAAACTGGAGATGGGGTTATGGGAACTGTGTGGAATTGTACCCCTCTTATTCTATGGTTTTGTTAATGTCTCCTTTCTTAAATAAAAAAAAAGCAGAAAAACTGAAGTGTAGCAAAATTTTCCTGTCATTGGGTGAGAATTTCAGTTCCATGCTTCATGCGGTTTTATTTTGCATTGAGATATTCCGAGTCCCCAAAATATTTCACCGGTGGTGGTAATGAACTGCATTGCCCTCTCAGTTGTAAGAGTACAAGCGTTCTGCTGTGGAGCCATATGGTTCCCATTTATTTTAATGTGTCTTTGACATCAAGAGAATTGCTGAGACAGCAGAGGAAAATGTTTACACCTTGGACTGCAGCCAAAACTGATGATTTATGTGCAGTAAAGACTACCTTTTTCCTATTAATAGGAAATAGTAGGGTTTTAAGACGGTATCCATGTTGAGGTTTTAATAAAATGAGAGCATATAAGTTTATATGTTTTAGAAATAACTGCTAGTTTAGTAGCAGTGACATTTGTATCACAAGCATGAAGTTTTAGTGTTTAATTATAGGTGTGAGAGAGTGAGTAAACTGGATAGGTAGTACCTATTTTTTATTCACTGTTGATAGAGAAGCATGCTTTTCATTTGGTTTAACATTATCCCCAAGAAAGTACTCTACCTTTATGTTTTATCTGATATTTGCTTTGCAGTAGAGAGTCATCATTTGGAAAACATTAATGGAGAAACTGAAAAATGAAGTTTTTTTTAAGTTTTTTGTATTTATCTTTTTATTATTATTGTTTTTAAATTCCCTTTCATATTAATTAAATAGTTATTTGTGAGATTATAAGTTGATAGGAGTGTATATTAACACCATTCCCACCACCAAAGGACTGTTTGGGTCCCCCGGCACACACACCCATGAAGCTAAACATCTACCCTCACCCTTCACCCAAAGATTTTTACTTTGGTACTCTATTCCAAACTCTGTCAGGTTCTGCTTTTATTCTCCCTTTCTGTTCTTCTTTCTCAGTTCTGTTTGTGAGTGAAATCATTCCATAATCATCTTTGTCTTTCTGACTTAGATCACTTAACATAATTCCTACTAGCTCCATCCAAGTTGGGTCAGAGAAGGTGGGTTAATTGTTCTTAATAGCTGCCTAGTATTCCATTGTGTATATATACCATAGCTTTCTCAGCCATTCCTCTGTTGTTGGGCACCTGGTTTGCTTCCTGGTTTTCTTTTCTTTTCTTTTTTTTTATTTATAAAAAGGAAACATTGACAAAGCCATAAGATAAGAGGGGTACAACTCCACACAATTCCTACTACCAGAACTCCATATCCCATCCGATCCCCTGATAGCTTTCCTCTGGGAGTATGGACCCAAGGTCTCTGTGAGATTCAGAAGGTTGAAGGTCTAGTTTCTGTAATTGCTTCTCAGCTGAACATGGGCATTGACAGGTCGATCCATACTCCCAGCCTGCCTCTCTCTTTCCCCAGTAGAGTGGGGCTCTGGGGAAGCGGAGCTCCAGGACACATTGGTGGGGTCCAGGGAAGTCTGGTCAGCATCATGCTAGCGTCTGGAACCTGGTGGCTGAAGAGAGTTAACATACAAAGCCAAACAAATTGTTGAACAATCAAGAGCCTAAAGGCTGGAATAGTGCTGATGAAGAGTTGGGGGTACTCCATTTTGTAGATAGCTAGTAGGCATATTTTAGTTATATTCCAAAGCTATACTAGTTTTTGTGTTGTTTTTTTTTTCCCTGAGCCTGATATCTGATATGCAGCTGGATTCAAGTTATTGTCTGGGAAGATGATGTCATGGCTGGAAAAGGACCAGAAAGCTGGATCAGGGAAGAGAGTAGCTCCATAATATGGGAAAGGGGTATAAGTATTGTTGACTGTAAACCCTATCGATTTGATTTGGTCAGAAAGCAAAAGTATACAATAGTCTGCAGTGAGTCAGTATAATATGAAATAATATCTAGTTAGACTTAGATACCCTCCTAACCTACTTTCTGTTACAGTTCTCTCACTCCAAAGCTAACCTTAACAAAACAAAGACTGCAAAAGCTGAATAAGGGCAAAAGACTGGCATACTTTAATGATGACTCTTTAGTCACTATCAGGCCACCCCATCAGCTGGGGCCGTAATAGGGGATTCCTGAGATTCCCAAACAGACATGATGGGCCCAGACCTCAAATAAATCCCTATTTCCATTGTTACCAGTCATCTCTATCAGGAACAACAAAATAGACCCCTTTGTGGGCCCATAGGACCTTGCTCTCAATTTGGATCAACAATGGCAGAGAATGTTCCATCCTCTGAAGGGAGGATGGACAACATACTCTATGCTACACCTGAGGAAGATAGGTCAATATTGTGGCAGCTTGGAATGTTCCTACTCATGACCACAGAATGTGTGCTCAGACCTACAGGATGCAGAGGTCACATATGCTCCTATGTTTCCAGGTTTTAGCTATTACAAATCGTGCTGCTATGAACATATCTTTTTGGTTGGGTGTTATGGAGTCCTTAGGATATCCCTAGGAGAGAAATTACTGGGTAATATGGGAGGTCTATTGGTTGCCTTGTGAGAGTTCTCCAGACTGCTCTCCACAGACCACTTTACATTCCCACCAGCAGTGTAGGAGGGATCCTTTGTCCCCACAGCCTCTCCAGCATTTGTTACTGCTGTCCTTTCTGATGTATGCCATTTTCACAAGGGTGAAGTGGTATCTCAATGTTGTCTTTATTTGCATTTCTCTGATAATCAGTAACATGGAGCAATTTTTCATGTTTGTTAGCCTTTTGGATCTCTTCTATAATGAATATTCCGTTCATATCCTCTACCCATTTTTGCATGGGATCATTTGCTTTTTTGTTGCTAAGTTTAATGAAGAGTCTTATTAATGTAATCTGTAAAATGGCTAACATCATGTACTGGAGTTCAATATTTAATTGATTCCATTCTTTTATTAACAACTGTTGAGTTCCAGGTTACAGGAGAGTGTAGCATTTTGGCTAATTCTCTACTAATACTATATAACTGCAATAAAAAAGAATTCCTTAAAATTGAGAAGATAGATGAATACCAATAATAACATATGCTCCATCTGTAAAATTTAACATAAACTCAGTAAATAGTAAATTCCCTGGAAATTCTTAATGTTATCTAAAGAAATATATATGTACAATGAGAAGGGAAAAAAGAGCTGATAATATGATTAAAATATGATAAAATAGAACAGTAATTTTGTCAGATAGCTAGCTTAGTGCATAAAGCAGGAAGAGAGATCTGGGCAGTGCTGCACCCAGTGAGGCACACATATTACCATGTGCAAGTACCTGAGTTCAAGCCTCAGCTCCTCACTTGCAGAGGGACTCTTCAAAAGCAGTGAAAACAGGTCTGCAGGTGTCTACTTTTCTCTCCCACATCTCTCTCAGTTTCTCTCTGTCCTAACAAACAAAATTGAAAAAGAATAAATAAATAAATAAAAAGAAAGAAAAGAAAAGAAATGTCCCCAGGAAAGGTGTATTCTTAATTTTGAGCCCCAGAGCCAACCCTGCTAGCAATTAAAAAACAACAAACAAACAACAGCAACAAAAAAACCAGAAAGAATCCCAACTTGCAGTCTGCATTAGGCAAAATTGAGCAGACTTCTGAAAGTACTTTGCTATTGTGTGTCAAAGATTTTGTGTATTTTGATGTAGCACTTTTATTGAAGTGATATATCAAGTAAAGAAAACAATGAACAACAAGGAAGACTGCATATACTGCATAGAATCAAAATACTAAAACTCATGAAGCTAGTAATATAAATTTGATTAATGTTTTGCTGATAATTAGGTCACACCCCTAGCAGTACGATTTTAATCTGCAGTATAATATAGTATTTTTTTAAAGTTTTTATTTATTTATTTATTTTCCCTTTTGTTGCCCTTGTTTTTTATTGTTGTTGTTGTTATTTATGACGTTGTTGGATAGGACAGAGAGAAATGGAGAGAGAAGGGGAAGACAGAGAGGGGAAGAGAAAGATAGATACCTGCAGACTGCTTCACTGCCTGTGAAGCAACCCCCCTGCAGTTGGGAAGCCAGGGGCTCAAACTGGGATCCTTAAGCCAATCCTTGCGCTTTGCGCCACATGCGCTTAACCCGCTGCGCTACCACCGGACTCCCAATATAGTATTATATTATAAAGTATAATACAGCTTTGACAATTCACCATCCCAGTATTAATTGTATTTGTTGATGGCTGGGATATTCTCCAGGCACATCACACTTTCAGTGGAACTCAATTTAATATCGGGGGAAAGATCAGTTGTAAATCAATTATATGTTCATATGCAAAACAATGTTATTTCTCTTAATTTTTAACATTTCAAATTTATAACTTCAAAATGTGATATTTATTTCTTCAAAGAAGTATGAGAGCCAAATGACACTTTTCTTTCTTTTCTATTTATCTTTAACTAGTCACAAGAATTAGAAAACAGCAGGAGATGTCTTTAATAAATATAATTATATGGATGAAAAATAGCTAATTCTGGAAACTGGTCAATCCTTGTGAGCTA
Source organism: Erinaceus europaeus (assembly GCF_950295315.1). Taxonomy (NCBI): domain Eukaryota; kingdom Metazoa; phylum Chordata; class Mammalia; order Eulipotyphla; family Erinaceidae; genus Erinaceus; species Erinaceus europaeus. The sequence goes on along the minus strand of NC_080179.1, from coordinate 25,551,877 downwards.
TTTTGATTATTTTTGACATCAGAGCTGGAAGATCAGGGTTTACATAATTTTTACATGCAGTTTTCTGAATTTACATTATGAATCTTATCTTTTTTTCTAAGCTGAGACTTGCAAATACATCATTACATTATTATTATTATATTATTATTATTATTTGCCTCCAGGGTTGACGCTGGGGCTCTGTGTCTGCACTATGAATCCATTGCTCCTGGAGGCTATTTTTTTCCTTTTGTTGCCCTTGTTGTTCTATTGTTGTGGTGGTTATTATTGTTGTTACTGATGTCGTTGTTACTGGATAGGACAGAGAGAAATCGAGAGAGGAGGGGAAGACAGAAAGGGGAGAGAAAGATAGATACTTGCAGACCTGCTTCGCCGCCTGTGAAGTGACCCCCCTGCAGGTGGGGAACTGGGATCTTTAAGCCGGTCCTTGTGCGTGGTGCCATGTGCGCCTAACCTGCTCCTCTGCTGCCGGACCCCCATGATTACATTGTTAAGCCAACTTCAGCTTGCATTGTGCTGAGCAGCCCATTCTATAGCTGTCAGGAGAGACTCAGGAGAGAGTGGTCCCCTCCATGCAGATCTCTCACTTGTTTATGTGGATGTAGCTGACAGACTGAATTGTTGAAAACAACGTGATGTGAATTTTCCTGATCCAGAACAAAGCTTTAGTTATCCAGCCTCGGGGGCTATGTTTTTTTTTTTTTTTGTATGTGTATTATTTTTATTCTTGCGGATTTTTGTTTAAGTACATGCAGTTTTTACACAAAATTTTATGGAATTGCACATAGTCTTGTGTGAATGGGATTTTTTGTTTTGTTTTTGTAAACCAGTGATATAAAAGGATTTCAACTTGAAATCCTTTCAACTTCAACTCAGTACCTATGTGTGATACATACAAGTCATTATTAGGGGCTGTTTGGGATGCATCTGGTTGAGCTCACACACACTTTACTGTACACAGGGAACCTGGTTCACGCTCCTGGTCCTCACCTGCAAGGGTAGTGCTTCACAAGCAGTGAAGCAGTGCTGCAGGTCTCTCTCTTCCTCTCTCCCTTTCTCTTCCCCTTCTCTTCTCAAGTTCTCTTTGTTCTATTAGATAAAAAGAAATTAGAAGGAAGTCGGGTGGTAGCGCAGCGGGTTAAGCGCAGGTGGCACAAAGTGCAAGGACCTGCATAAGGATCCTGGTTCGAGTCCCCGGCTCCCCACCTGCAGGGGAGTCGCTTCACAGGTGGTGAAGCAGGTCTGCAGGTGTCTGTCATTCTCTCCCCCTCTCTGTCTTCCCCTCCTCTCTCCATTTCTCTCTGTCTTATCCAACAACGATAGCATCAATAATAACTAGAACAATAAAACAACAAGGGCAACTAAAGGGAATAAATAAATAAATATTTTTTAAAAATTAGAAAAGAAAAAAAGGGCCACCAGGTACAGTGGATACTTTGTGCAAGCACCAAACCTCGGGTATAATTCTGATAGCAATTAAAAAAAAAAGACATTATTAGTCTGGAGGGAAAACCACTGTTAATATTGTGAACTTAACATTAGGTGGAGGAAGGCTAAAGTGTATCTGGCTAAGCGCGCATAATATCATGCACAAGGACCCTAATTTGAGTGAGCCTCAGCTCCCACCTGCATGGAGGAGGCTTCATGAGTGGTTAAACATGTCTGCAGATGTCTTTTCCTCTCCATCTCTATCTCCCCTCCCCTCTCAATTTCATTCTTTCTTTTCATTAATTTTTTATTTATAAAAAAAGAAACATTGACTAAACCATTGGGTAAGAGGGGTACAACTCCACACAGTTCCCACCACCATATCTCTGTATCACATTCCCTCCCCTGATAGCTTTCTTATTCTTTAACCCTCTGGGAGTATGGACCCTGGGTCATTATGGGATGCAGAAGGTTGAAGGTCTGGCTTCTGTAATTGCTTCCCCTCTGAACATGGGCGTTGACAGGTTGATCCGTACTCCTGACTTGCCTCTCTCTTTCCCTAGTGGGGAAGGGGTCTGGAGAAGTGGGGCTCCAGGACACATTGGTGGGATTCTCTGTCCAGGAAAGTCTGGTCAGCATCATGCTAGCATCTGGAACCTGGAGGTTGAAAAGAGAGTTAACATACAAAGCCAAACAAATTGTTGATCAATCATGGGCCTAGAGGCTGGAATAGTGCAGATGAAGAGTTAGGGGGTCCTCCATTTTGTAGCTAGCTAGTAGGCATATTTTAGTGATATTTGAAAGGGCCTGTGGCTATACTAGTTTTTTTCTTTTTCTTTTTTTCCCCTGAGCCTGAACTCTGATATACAGGTGGATCCAACTTATTGTCTGGAGAGATGATGTCATAGCTGGAAAAGGACCAGAAAGCTGGATCAGGGAAGACTCCCTAATATGGAAAAGGGGTATAAATACTGTTGACTATAAACCCCATCAAAAACAACAGCAGAGACATATGGGATAATCTCAATTTCTTTCTGTCCTATCAAGTATATCAGAAAGTAAAAGAAAAAACAAGAAGAAAAAAAAAGACCTCCGGGAGTGATGGCTTTATTGTCCAGGCAAAACAAAAAAGAACAAAGGAACGAAAGAAAAATATTACATTGGAAAATTCTCATAGCTAGATGGGTAAACTAGGTCATCTTGTTTATAAGTTAGAACCCTTTTTCTTCATCGATAGCAGTATTGGTATCAGGATGATGATTAATTCTAGCCTGAGTTTATCATAATTTATATGGTCAAATGTATTATTTATTTCTAGTATAAAAATTGCTTAATTGGTCACAGATGAGGATGGGTTGCATTTAGAGGCTAGAGAGAAATGAGCTATGTGTTTAAAGCATTCACAGCTGTATTGATGCTACAGGGAACTAGAAGCAAAGTTGAACTTAACATTACCAGCATCATAGTGAGCGGGAGATACTTTGATTTTTATGTTGGAATATTACTTTCATAGTAGTAAAGATAGTCATAAGAGAAAGAATGGCCTTGGGTAAAGTGTGCCTTCTTCACATTCACTGTTCTAGTTATCTTCTTGGAAATGCAAAACATTCCAGTTCCACATTGTAGAGCATAAAGCATTGCCTATAACATGTCCTGAGTTTGGAAAATTTCCCTCTTTTGTTTCAAATTTATTTCCTTTTTATTTATTTACTTTAATGAGAGAAAGAGAGTAAAAGGTACAGAGATGGGGAGTGAGAGAGACTCCAGGGCACTGCTCAGCTCTGGTTAATGGTGGTGCTGGATATTGAACCTGGGACCCTTGGTGCTTCGGGCTTGAAAGTTTTTTTGCATAACCATTATGCTGTCTTCCCTGACCATTTGTTTGTTTCTTCATGATTAATTGTATTTTACAGTACTTTAAGTCATCTGAAGTATATTCATTGTTGGAAAGAAAATATCTCCAATTAGTATTTGATTTCATTTTTCCCTTTCTTCTTTTACCTCTGTTTCTACTTACTTTTATTTTGCTTCTCAGTCACCTATATGCAAAAATGTTTTCTTAACAGTTTTTGGAAGTTCCACCCTCTTGAACTACCATCCTAACTACATTTAATAAAATAATGAAATACTGGGGTAGGTATGTTCTGGAAAATTGAGAACGTAGATTTAAAAAAAAAAAATGAAAGGGGACAAAATAAGGAAGGGAGGGGGCCTGGCGGTGTAAGCACACATAGTACTGGTTGGAATTCAAGGCCCCGGCTCCCCACTTGCAGAGGGGTCACTTCACAACCTGCGAAGCAGGTCTGCAGGTGTTTATCCTTCTTTCTCCCTTCCTCCCCCTTTTCTCTCAATTTCTGTGTCCTATCCAATCAAATGGGAAAAAATGGCCTTCAGGAGCAGTGGATTCCTAGTGCAGGAACAGAGTGCCAGCGATAATACTGGAGGAAAAAAAAATGCAAGGGCTGCTTTATTTTTATTTATTTATTTTTTTATTGCCACCAGGGTTATCACTGGTACTTGATGCCTGCATGATGAATCCTGGTAGTCCTTTTTCCCCCCCTTTTGTTTCCTCATTGTTGTTTTTTTTTAAATTGTTGTTGTGGTTATTATTGTTGTTATTGATGTTGGATAGGACAGAGAAATGGAGAGAGCAGGGAAAGGCAAAGAGGGAGAGAGAAAGACACCTGCAGACCTGCTTCATTGCTTGTGAAGTGACCTCCTTGCAGGTAGGGAGCTGGGGGCTCCAACTGGGATTTTTTTTTTTTATTGTTGTAGTTATTGTTGTTATTGATGTCATTATTGTTGTTGTTGTTGTTGGATAGGACAGAAAGAAATGGAGAGAAGAGGGAAAGTCAGTGAGGGGGAGAGAAAGACAGACACCTGCAGACCTCCTTCACCGCTTGTGAAGTGACTCCCCTGTAGGTGGGGAGCCAGGGGCTCGAACCACGATCCTTACGGCAGTCCTTGGGTTTTTCGCCACCAGCATTTAACCCACTGCACTACGGCCCTACTTCCTTGAACCGGGAATTTTTTTTTTTTTTTTTTTTTTTTGCCTTCATGGTTATTGCTGGGGCTCAGTGCCTGCACCATGAATCCTCTGCTTCTGAAGGCCATTTTTCCCCCTTTTTTGTTGCCCTTGTTGTTGTAGCCTTGTTGTGCTTATTATTGTTGTTGATGATGTTGTTCGTTGTTGGATAGAACAGAGAAATGGAGAGAGGAGGGAAAAACAGAGAAGGGGTGAGAAAGATAGACACCTGCAGACCCACTTCACCGCCTGTGAAGCTACTCCCTGGGGTCTTTATACCGGTCCTTGCACTTTGCACCATGTGCGCTTAACCCGCTGCACTACTGCTGTCCCCATCTGCTTCAGTTTCAAAGTAATTTCTGTATTATTGGTTGCTAGATTCATTTTTCACTCCATGTGGTTAAGATCTGAGACCAAGTGGATGACCCTGATCAAGATGGCTCAACCTTGACATTCATATCAGGGTAACATAGGTGAAAGAAAGAATAATCCCAGGAAATTTGCTGGAATCACTTGTAAAAGATTAATAAAGACATATTTTTGACCTTGGCAACTGAGTATTGAATTATATCTAAACTGTTATGATACTTTTTTATAAAAGGATCTTATGATGGCATTGGATTCCCTATAATACAAACTTTATACCTAATTATACCTAACTGTTCTTTAAATAGTAATAAATGACATACATACACACATTCAGCATGCCTGTGGTCTGAAAACATGAGTTCTTGTTGTCTAAGATTTACCAAGAAAATTAAAATAATTGCAGCTTCTACTAAATGTCCCTCAAATAAAGGAAAAATGAATTTAAAATCTAGCCTTAAAAATTATCTGATATTTTCTTTATGTGTATAGTAGTGTACAAGATATATTGTGTGCTATTTAACTAGTGCCCAAAACACATAGAATCAATAAAATATTTAACAAACCTCTCAATGTTCACTTTTTTGTTACTTTTCTTTTTGCTAATAAATTTACCTATCCATTCTTTCTCTTTATTATTATTTCTTCTTCTTCTTCTTCTTCTTCTTCTTCTTCTTCTTCTTCTTCTTCTTCTTCTTCTTCTTCTTCTTCTTCTTCTTTCTTCTTCTTCTCTTCTTCTTCTTCCTTTTGTATTGCCACCAAGGTTACTGCTGGGGTTTAGTGCCAGCACTACAAATTCACTCCCTAAGAACTTTTTTTTTTTTGCCCCCAGAGTTATCGCTGGGGCTCCTTGCCTTCACCATGAATACACTGTTCCTGGAGGCCATCTTTTCCATTGTTATTATTGTTGTCATCATTGTTGTTGGATAGTACAGAGAGAAATTGAGAGAGGAAAAGAAGGCAGAGAGGGGAAGAGAAAACCCTACTTCACCAGTTGCAAAGCGACCCCTCTACAGGTGGAGAGCCGGGGCTTGAACTGGGACCCTTGCACTTCATACTATGTGGGCTTAACCCGGTGCTGTATTGCCTGGCCACCCATTTAATATTTTTTTTATTTGATAGAAAAGAGAGAAATTAAGGGAGAAGAGGAAGACAGAGAGGGAGAGAAAGAAGAGACATCTGCAGACAGTCCTGCTTCACTATTAGTGAAGCTTCTTCCCTGTAGAGGAGTGGGGGCTAGAACCCTGGTCCTTGTGCATGCTAATGTATGCTCAATTGAGTGTGCCTCCACCCAGCCACCACTTCTCTTTTCACTGAAGTAACTTGACATAATATTATTCTATTTGGTTTAGATATACAAAAGAATTCAGCATTTGCACATACAATCAAGTCATCCCTTGTTTATCATGGTTAATCGGTTGCAGACTCAACCACAATAAATGAATTTCCCTGAAGTAGGGTTCTTTATTTATAAATTGAATATTTTCTTAGAGTATAGAAAACCTATTTGCAACCTTCTAAATATGGTTTTTAACGTTATCAGAGCCCTCTAGACACGAAATACCACCACTTTAGCTTTGCTTCCTTATTGAAAGAGACAGTAGCAGTTGTATGGATGTTCTTTTCATCTTTATGGATAGATGGAAGACTCATTCAAGTCGCAATGGCGGCAGCCTCCATAATTTCCTTGCCATCTTTGATCATATTCAAGATTTCACCTTCTCCTGGATGATAAGCATCTTCCTCAGGTACTTAGTTTCTTTTTTTTCTCTGATCATTTTTATTAGTGATTTACATGGTTATAAAATAATAGACATATACTTCCACACCACTTCTACCACCAGAATTCCATATTCTCATCTCCCACTGTGGTGCTTAGTTTCATCATCAGAAGGCTTAGAAGAAGCCACACATTTAAGGAGCCATCTTGGGGCATATATTTCTTCATTCTTTTCTTTTCTTTTCTTTTCTTTTCTTTTCTTTTCTTTTCTTTTCTTTTCTTTTCTCTTCTTTTCTCTACTTTATTTCTCTCTTTCTCCTTTTATCTCTCTCTCTCTCTCTTTTGGCTTTATATTTAAATGAAATCCGATAGTATTTGTTTCTCTGTGTCTGGCTTCTTTCACTTAGTATGATCTCCTCAAGTTCTGTCTATACATGTTGTCATAGTTTTCCCTCTTGTTTAATATCCGACTGGACCATGAACAAATGACCTTTCTTTGTCAATTTAGTGGTAAATACATACCGTTCTGTTTACTGTTTTCTATCTTTGCAGCTTATTAGGATATTGTTGAAAGTTGTGGATAGTAAAAAAGGACAAGCATCATTTCAGATGGTGACAAACTGCTGGTCAAGTATTAGCTCCAAAGTGACTTCAGTATGGTGGAAACAGTTGTGTAGAATCTGGTGTTCAGTTTTTTATTAGCCCAAGAGACATGATGGTCTTTGAATGACACAAACCAACCCACATTCACCAATATCTGAAGAACAAAACTGAAACAAAAAATTCTTCCAATATGAATTGATTTGTTGACCAGATAGTCCCTTGGCATGGAGGTGTATTTTAATCTGTACCAACAAACCAACAAGTTAGTTTACAAATCTGAAAATGGAACAAAGTCTGATGAATTTATTTAGATTCTAATATGACACAACTCTGATATTTTTGTCTCCTCAATGTTCTTCAAGGTGTGCTTGTCTCTTCAGAGTTCTCACTCCCCTGGATCATAATGGAAACACATTGTCACATTGTCCAGATCACAGTTTCAATTTCATCCTTAATTCACTCTGTTCATGAGGTCTATATAATTTGTGATACAGATTACTTTTATGTATTTATTTTTACATAGATTTTTTGGATTAGTGACTCACAATTATCTTCCATCTTTATTTTTTTAACACAATTTTTAGGACAAGTGGCTTCTACAGATATCCAATATCATTCACTCTGTGATGTTTATTCCTTTAATTTACAAAGATGAATACTATATGCACAATATTGTGACTGACACTGTTTGATTTACAATAACATCAGTGTGCTGTGGTGTGCTAACCTAATTGTGTTTCCCATGTCATACCCTGGGCAGTACATATTATAATATTACTGCTGTTGATGCTTTTGCTTCAGAGTGGTGACTATGGATGGATAATAAGGAAAGGAAGACAAAAAACACTGAAAAAATGGTGGTGGTGGTGGTGGTGGTGGTGGTGGTGGTGGTGGTGGTGGTGGTGTGTGTGTGTGTGTGTGTGAAAACAGACAGCTTATTTTTCAAGGCAATATGGAAAATTGCCTTCACTTCCCTCTTTTTTCTTACTGTTGACCTACTTTCCTACTAGTAAAGTGAATGTTGAGCTTAGTAGGAACATGAAACAGAGTTCAGTCATTCTGCAAAGGGCACCAATTACTAGGCAGGTGTATCAGGGAGATCTCAAATCCCTTAAGGCAGTTATGCTAAGTGAATTTAGTCTGTTTTTCTCAGACTGGGAGAACACAGACTCTTTTTGGATGACTTCATTTTGTGATGTTAGTCAAACTGAATACTGGAAATGAGATAACCCAAAAAAAAAAAAACAGTTCCCTGCTCCAATTCAATCATCAGAGGGAGACATAGGAAGCTTCTAAATTCAAGAAAGAAAACTTAAAATATCCCATTATGAGGCCTATCATACGGCATTTCAGAGCCATCCTTTTAGATATATTATGCAGTCAATTTTCTTTTTTAAAAAAATTTTAATTTATGAAAAGGGAACATTGACAAAACCATTGGATAAGAGGGGTACAACTCCACACAATTCCTACCGCCAGAACTCCGTATCCCATCCCCTCGCTTGATAGCTGTCCTATTCTTTAACCCTCTGGGAGTCTGGTTGGCATCATGCTAGCATCTGGAACCTGGTGGCTGAAAAGAGAGTTAACATATAAAGCCAAACAAGTTGTTGACTAATCATGAACCTAAAGGCTGGAGTAGTGCAGATAAAGAGTGGGGGGGGGGAGGGGGCTCCATTCTGTAGATAGCTAGTAGACATATTTTAGTCATATTCCAAAGGGCCTGTGGCTATACTAGTTTTTTCTTTTCTTTTCTTTTCTTTTCTTTTCTTTTTTTTTCCCTGAGCCTGAAATCTGAGAGACTGTGGGGACAAAGGAAACCTTCTGCACTGCTGGTGGGAATGTCAATTGGCCCAACCTCTGTGGAGAGTAGTCTGGAGAACTCTCACAAGAATAGACATAGACCTTCCATGTGACCCAGTAATTCCTCTCCTAGGGATATACTCCCAGGACTCCATAACATGCAACCAAAAAGATATGTGTACATCTATGTTCATAGCAGCACAATTCGTAATAGCTAAAACCTGGAAGCAACCCAGGTGCAAAACAACAAATGAGTGGCTGAGAAAGTTGTGGTATATATACACAATGGAATACTATGAGCTATTAAGAACAATGAACGCACTTTCTCCAACCCATCTTGGATGGAGCTAGAAAGAATTATGTTAAGTGAGCTAAGTCAGAAAGACAAAGGGCACCAAAGTAAAAACCCTGGGTTAAGGGTGAAGGTGTGTGTTCGGCTTCATGGGGCGGGGGCAGGGTGGGGGGATGTGAGGGTGGGATGGGACACAGACTTTTGGTGGTAGGAATGGTGTTTATGTACACTCCTATTAATCTGCAGTCATATAAATCACTATTTAATTAATAAGAGAGGGGAAAATTTATTGAATGTCTCAAACTTTTTAATGCACAGACCATAGGCTGAGTGTTTGCTGTGTCGATTTTCTTTTTAGCAATGTTTTTTCAGTGCTAGTTATAATATAAAAATGCTAAAACAAATACAAGCACATGTTTGGATTATAAAAGACTGCAAGCCATAATAGTATGGTGAAATACTAATCTTAGTATCCTTTGACAGTGTTAGTAAAGCCAAAAGCTCAGGTAAAAGACCTCTGGTCTTTGACATTATTATCTTCAAAGCTTTAGACAATCATCACTTAGCCATATAATCTGGCTCTTTGGGAAAGGGTAGTGCAATTAATTTATCCAGGGGTTGATGACTTCTTGTGAACTAGAATATCAGTACAATAACTTAATAGTTTGTTAGAAAAGAAATTTGTACAGAGAAGCAGGGATGATCTAAAGATAATATATAAAACCATCCAAAAATGTTCATTTTATTAATATATAAGTATATCAAATTCATTTTTAACTATAAATTGATGGTCTTTAAGGATGATGTCATAAGGGTATCACTTTTATAACAGGTAAGAGTGAAAAATGTTAAAGGTCATCATCCCCAAACCAAGCCCTGGTTTATTTATAATATAGGTGTTGATGGAAGAGCCTATCAGATAGGGCAGCAGATTATTGGGCAGATTGTTGCATTTTGCTTTCTGTGGTGGTCTTTTACATTTTGACAGATTCTTCTGTTTTGAGATAATTTAAACATACGGTTATGAAGCAGATTAGAGCTTTCAAATCAAAGTTGAATGCCGCCTCTGCTGCCAGGAATACAAGTATGTTGCAGTGAACGTATATATAAATAAATGGAGAAACTATGTACATGCCTGAAAGCATTTGCTTTTGGCAGTCTCTTCTAGAGAAGTAAAACAGTAGTGAGGAAACGCTGGGAAAGCTAAATTCTTGCCCAAATGTCATACTTTTGTTAGTCTATAATCTTCTGAGTATGTTGATTCTGAGTTTCTCATCAGTGAAAATGGGAGTCTAGGAGGGTTTTTTTTTTTTTTTCCACCAATGTATCCAATCGTATATAAAGTGTCTGGCACATACTAGATCTTTGGTTTATATTTATCAAGTAAATAAATCCATGAAATGAGATTAATCATAGCTGCCTCACTGTATTCAGCTTGGGTATTTTAGGGGAGAAGAATAAGACAAATTGACTTGCTCTCATTTTCAAAGAGTCTTTAATAAATCCAAAGTGATATTGCTTATACAACCTTTCAGATGAAAGTCATTTTTATAGCCAGCAGCAGTTAACATCTACCAGAAGCATGACACCCAAGTCTCAGCCTGTTCAACTCCCTCAAAATGACCTGAACTTTTAGCTGCGAATTGAAAACCTAGACTCAGGAATAATGGCTCTCCATTTAACTTTTAGCTGCGAATTGAAAACCTAGACTCAGGAATAATGGCTCTCCATTTCACCACTCTGGTTGTGTTCTTTAACATTTAGTTTAAAGACTTTGATGTATTTAAAATGAAGACATGACTAATACTTACCTAAGAAGCTGCAAGGATTAAGTGAGATAATTCATGCAAAGTTGTTTGCATAGTACAGAATTTGAAAGAAAATCCAAAAATATTACCTTATATTAGTTTTTTTCCATCCAATAATTTCTTTTCAGTTCATTTTGTGTATCTCTTCCTGTTTGGTGTGTTTCCTTGTTGTACTTGAGCCTGTTATCAGTCTCTTAAGAATGATGTAGCAAAGTAACCAACTCAACATTTTAGAATCACAGAAACTTCTTGTCTCACAGTTCTGGAGAATGGAAGACTGAAATCAAGGATTTGGCACAGTAGGAAAGGAGCTTTACATTTTCTGCTTCCAGTAACCTCAGCCTTTCCTTGAGTTTTGCCAGTAACCTCGTCACTGTATACATCTCCGCACGGGCATTTCTGGATTTTTCTTCATTTATTTCTTCTATGCCTATTTTTGTCCATATCCCACCCCCTTTTACATTAATATTTGTCATATTGGATTAGAAACCATCCTAATAACTTCCTTTTGGTAACTTCTGTGAAGATTTCACTCCCTAATCAATTTTTTCCTAGAGTATTTCCTGTTACATTTTCAACATATTTGGGAATAAAGAGGGCATAATTCAGTCCATTACAAAGTATTAGCGTTTATTTTATCTTCCACTCAATGTAGATGTCCTTCCCCAGTAGAGAAGAATAGTATATATAGTGCAGGTTGGCAGCAGTTAGGTTTAAGTTAGCTTTGCCGTTAACTGTCTGCAATAAAAGAAATCACTCTTTCTGCAAGTCTGTATTTTACTATAAAATAAAAGGGTAGGACTAGATAATGTCGAGCATGCTTTCCAACTCCAAGTCATGATTACAAAGTGTGTTTTTCTCTCGGCAACACTGTATCTCAGCCCTCTATGATGTTCTGTATATCTTGACATTCTTGTAACTAATAAAAGATTCTGATGTATCTTTCATATGGCATTTTTAATCATCTCAATGCATACTTGGAATAGAATCCCACTATTTGTAATGCTATTCCATGTACGTATCAAATGAAGATAGAAATTGAAAAATAAGAATAGAAGGGAAAACACAAAACAGAACTTCAATACACAAAACTAGTGCTTGTGTATTGAACAAAAGTAAAGAACTTTGGGGTTGGGGGAAGTGTTCAGGTCCTCAAACACGATGGCAAAGGAGGACCTAGGTGGAGGGTTAGATAGTTATGTGGAAAATTGAGAAATGTTACACTTGTACCAACTACTGTATTTTACTATTGACTGTAAACCATTAATACCCCTAATAAAGGAAAATCTATGTATACCTATGCTGTATACTTACGTATACCTATACAAACATCTATGTATACCTATGTTTAGAGCAGCACAGTTTGTAATAGCCCAAACCTAGAAGCAACCTAGGTGTCCAACACCAGAGGAGTGTCTAAGTTGTAATACACATACACACACACACACACACACACACACACACACACACACACACTGCAATACTACTCAGCTATTACAAACGACAAATTCTCCTTCACCTCATCTTGGATGGAGGTTGAAGGAGTCATGTCAAGTGAGATAGGCTAGAAAGAGAAGGATGAATATAGGATGATTTCACTCACAGTCAAAAGGTGATAAATAAGAATTGAAAGAAAAACATCAGGACATGGACTGAGTTTGGTGCATTGTTCCAAAGTAAAGGACTAAGGAGAGGAGACGGAGGGGGTTCATGTCCTGGAGCATGATGGTAGAGGAGGTTGGAAGTGAGAATGTTTTGCAGAAAAATTAAGAAATTTTACAGATGTACCAATAACTGTATTTACTGTAAACTATTTATCCCCTCAACTGAAAAAAAAAAAAAGACAGTCTTATTGTTTCCTAATCAGAAAACATTGACAAGTAGATTCAAGGTTATAGAGTACCAATAACCTCATTGGAAAACTGCTGCTCTAGGTGCTCACTGACTTTTGTTACTTTCTCTTTCAGCTTCCTCCATCCTCAAAAGGGAGAAGCGACTGAGGACAAAGAATGTGCATTTTAGTTGTGTCACAGTGTACTACTTCACCCGGAGGCAAGGCTTCACAAGTGTGCCCAGTCAAGGGGGCAGCACTCTGGGCATGTCCAGCCGACATAACAGTGTGCGCCAGTACACTCTGGGGGAATTTGCAAGAGAGCAGGAGCGGCTCCACCGAGAAATGTTGAGAGAACACCTCAGAGAGGAAAAGCTAAACTCTTTAAAACTAAAGGTAAAAAAAAAAAAAAAGACATCTGAAATTATTGTTTTTTAAAACCTCATAGCCTTACCTCAGTTTAGACTGAGTTCACCATTCTTCTATTTATATTCACAGACTATAAACTTCACATTGTATACAACAGATTGTCAATGGACAATTTTTTTTCTTCTTTTTAAGTAAAAAGTGTAATCTTATCAGTATAAGCAACATGGGAAAATTTAGCTGACTTAACTTATTTATAAGTATCATTAGCATATAGATCCTGTGTATAGATTGAGACTAACTGGTATCCAAGTTAGATAAAAGGTACCTTCTCTCCTGGCACTTACATATTAATAGGAAATATATTAATCATATGTCCAAACCAAATAAAACTCCAGCTTCAGGAATTGAACTGAGACCTGAGCAGATAAACAGTTGTGGTGGGATGAACCATAGTAACTACATAAACGCTAGTTTCCCTAAAGCTGAGACGAGGGCAGAGCAGCATGAAAGAGATAGGCAGGGATTTATAGACTTGAAGGCATTTTCCTTCTCTTTATCTAAAGGCCATCAGAAGTCATCCAAAAGTTTTAAGCACAGAGTTAAGGTGGTGAGATAATATGATCTTGTTCCTGATGAAAAATTTGGAGTTGGGCAAACAGCCATGATTGGAGGCATATGGTATCTGAACAGCCCACAGGAGATATCTGATAGTAAGTAGATAAAAATGATGATGGTGAAGATTGAAAGAAAATAACAGTCCTTGATGACAAATTTGAAAAAGAGGGAAACTGTCAAGAATGACTCATGGGCAGGAGAAATAACTCACTAGGAAGGGAGTTTTCAAATACTGGCACCATTTGGATGTACCTTGGTCCTAGAGGAAACTCCTTCCTATACTTCAATGTCTCTCCCCATCTTACTGTAGCTACGTCTTTGTCTCTTTATCTGAACAAAAACAAGTTGGCTGGAGAGTAGTGCTGTATGTGCAAGGTTCTGGACACACACACACACACACACGGGGAGAGAGAGAGAGAGAGAGAGAGAGGAAATGACTCCTAAATTTCTGACTTGCAAAATGGAGCAAGTTATTGGTGATTGTACTAAAGAAATCCAGGAACAGATTGTCAGTGGGGGCAGGATTAAATAAACACTGTTTTTTGAGAAGTTGCTCAATTAAATTGGATACAACCTAACCTAGAACATGTTTCATATTTCCTTTTGTGGTTGTTGGAACAGATTTTATTGACAATCTCTTAAAATATTTTGGTAGCAATGTACTACCGTTTTTATTTATTTAATTTAATTTTTTTTTAGCTTAACTAGTCTCAGTTTTGTTCTGACATCATCCTTTCTGCCTTTCTGATTCACTAAAAAACTGACTTCACACCCTACCATAAAGTCTGAAATCGGGGGCCAGGTGGTGACACACCTGGTTAAGTGCACACATTATAGTGCGCAAGGACCCGGGTTCAAGCCCCTGGTCTCCACCTGCAGAGGGAAAGCTTCATAAGTGGTGAAGCAGGCCTGCAGGTGTCTCTCTGTCTCTCCCTTTCTCAACCTCCCCCTCCCTTCTTAATTTCTCTCTGTCTCTATTCAATAATAAATAAATAAATAACAATGTTTTTTTTTAAAAAGACTGAAATCATCCTCCAAACTCAAATATTTATAGAACAGTAAAAATAGCTTCCATGAACTTAGTGACATTACTTTGCCAGGCACTTTATAAATATTATCTAATTTAACACAGAAATCCATCAGGATACATAAATTATGAGACCATGTATACAAATAAAGAAGCACAAAGGTATTAAATAACTAGTCCATTCATTAGAAAACTAATTACATTATCTTGTTACTTCCTAAGTTTAAATTGATTATCCCCTAAAGCATTAGCAAAGACTCTTCATACCTATAGGAAGTCATTTTATTTTGAGGTTTGGTACTGTTTATAGAGATTTTTTAGCAGCTGATAGATAACAGTAGTTATCCAAAAGTCTTATTCTAACTTCACTCTTAATATTAGTATTTGTTTTGTAATAACAGTTGTTCTGAGGTAAGTAACAAAATTGATGTAGTTAAAGTGAATATATTATTTCAAGTGGAACAGCACAGAGAGAGGTGCAAACTGGAAAGCAAGCACTGTCAAATACAAACTTTTACTACTTAAATTCTCTTTTAAAATGTGTTCTCTGAGTAGCAGTAAAATGCCTCCCAATGGCATTCTAGTGGTGGGGATTGTGTGGAATTGTACCTTGCTTACCCCCACAATCTTGCCAATCATTATTAAATCATGAATAATAATAATGAAAAAGAAGAAGTTGAAAATAAGAAAACACAAAGCAGAATTTAGACTGGGTTTGGTGTATTGCACCAAAGTAGAAGATGCTGGGGTGAGTGTTGCGGGTGAGGGTCCTAGAACATGATGGCAGAGGAGGACCTAGTGGGAGTTGAATTGTTGTATGGAAAACTGAGAAATGTTACACATATACAAACTACTGTATTTTACTGTCGACTGTAAACCAATAACCACCCCTCCCCCCAACAGAGGGAAAAAAGTGCCTCTCAAATAATAAATAAAGCATCTGGCAAGATAAAGATTTTCCAGGTGGGGGTATAGCACCAGTGGCAGTAGACTTTAATATCTGAGGTACCAGAGGTACCAAATTTGATTCCTGTCACTAAGCAAGAGCTGAGCACTGCTCTGGTTCCTCTTAAAAATAAAAGCCCACACTATGAAGATCAAATAAAACATAAGAAACTCACTGGAATTGAAATGGAATAGTTTCTCTTCTACCTATTAGATAATCAACAGCCCCAGAACAGTAATAAGAAATTTCTCTTTCGGGTGTTGGGCGGTAGGTAGCACAAAGGCTTAAGCTCATGTGGCGCAAAGAGCAATGACCGGCATAAGGATCCCTGTTCCAGCCCCCAGCTCCCCACCTGCAGAGGTGGGGGGGGGGTGCTTCACAAGCAGTGAAGCAAGTCTGCAGGTGTCTATCTTTCTCTCCTGCTCTCTGTCTTCCCCTCCTCTCTCCATTTCTCTCTGTCCGATCCAACAACAAGGACATGAATAACAGCAACAATAATAACTACAACAACATTAAACAACAAGGGCAATAAAAGGGGGGCATTTTTTCCATTATGCATGCCTTTGAGTTCAAAGGAGAGGACACTTTCGTACAATGACATTTCATCTAATGAATTCTTTTTTTTAAGTTTTATGTATTAATAGAGACACAGAGAAATTGAAAGGGAGAAATGACACCTGCAGCACTTCTTCACTGCTTATGAAGCTTTCCCTCGGCAAACGGCTTCTGAGGGCTTGAATGGGTCCCTGTCCTTGCACATGGTAGCAAGTATGCTGTACCAAGTGCTTCATTGCCCAAAGAATTCTTAATGCTGAGAATTTGGTACAAGTTACTCATGGACATTTCTTGCTCTGCCTTTATAGTAAATATTTTAGGAACTAATATGATAAAAAATTAGCTTTTCATTGTCAAGTTTCTTCTTATGTGGTAAATAACTCAAATTCTGAGTTAGATTGAGAAATATATACAATTAGACTGTAGAACCAACCCAATTCTTTCTTGAGAATTCAAGTGTGCCTTTCAGGTTCTCAGTGTTAATACTGTAGGCACTGTCAAAAAAAAAAAAAAGTTAATAGAGAAACTTGATTGAATAAAACGCATGTTCCTAGAAAAATAACTAGTTTTAGTTTGCTAAATTACAGAGAAGAATCATTTTCCCCCCATCAAGCCCATTCAAACATGTCATACTCTACACAGTAATCAATGTAGTCACCCCACTACTATACTCTTTTCCAAATTAAGTGTTTTGATTTCATCATTGGCATCACATTGTTGAACAATTAACTTAGCTGTTATTCTCGTTTCACATGTATCTGTGAAATGTGTTAAGCAGCTATTTGCATGTTCCTCAGAGTTGACATTCCAGTTTCGTCTGGGTTCTATCTTACTGAATTCTGTTCATTTATTCTAGGATAATTAATTTAGCTTTCATAATTTTCAAGTGGTCTCTCTCAGTTTTTGTTTTGTTTTTTTCATTCTTGCTTTTTCTTTCTCTCCTTTCTGAGAGTAAAGATATCTCTAGAACCATTTCCAGTGACGTCTCAGGGTTTTCCCACTTTCCATGGTTTCTCTGGTCAAGTGTTCCTTAAGAAGTGGTTTATTGTTTGCTCTCTTTCCTCATTAAAAAAAAAAAAATCTAGGGGTCAGGTGGTGGTGCACCTGGTTGAGTGCACATGTTACAGTGTGTAAGGACCCAGGTTCAAGCCCCTAGTCCCCACCTTCAGGGAAAGCTTCACAAGTGGTGAAGGGCTGCAGGTGTGTGTCTCTGTCTTTCTCTATCACCCCCTTACCTCTCAATTTCTAGCCGTTTCTATACAATACATAAATAAAGATAATTTAAAAAAATTTTAAAAACTGTTCTTTAAAAATATATATCTAGAGCTGTCAGAGTACTGCACTGAATGTAGTATTTATAGATGCTGATTTATAATGATGTGCCTGAAATTTATATAACATGATGTTGCAATATTCTTTCAATAAAAATTATTTTTAAAAATGTGATAGTTCTTACTTTAAGGATAAACCTGTAAAAAAAATCTCTATCTTTAGTATTCTTCATCTCAAATATTAGTTCTGTGATAGCATGTTATTCATTTAGTGCCTTATCCTTAGAACTGTCCCTTCAACTCTCCTTCCCTATCCTGCCCATTGTATCCTTTCAATGGTCTTTTGAGTTAACTAAACTCCATGCAGTTATGATAGTCCTACCTTCCAGGCATTTATCCTATATATTATTTTTAACCATTGTTTAACAGATCAGGACCAAATTCAGGATACTTTTAAAGTAGTGCTCCTCAGTAGGATAAGGGAAAGTTACCCAATTCACGGTACTTCATCCTGAGCGACATTGAAATCCATTGCTGAGTTGGCCCATGGCTGCTGCTAAGTGCTATACTCGTCCTTCCCCACTTCATTAGTGTGCAAAAGAGCTGAGTGTTCCATTTTCAAAGAAATGGGGTGGGGGGGGGGAGATAGTTCATCCTGTTAGAACACCAGCTTGTACACCTGAAGCTTCACACGGGCCACAGGTTCAATTCTTGGCACCACCATATGCAAAAGCTGAGCAGGTTTCTGGTTGTCCCCCTATGTGTCTCTCACTCTCCTCATTCCATAATTCACAACTTTAAGATACTTTATTTATTTTAGTGAAAGACAGATACACAGAAAAAGATGCACAGAGAGAAAGATCAAAGCACTGCTCAGCTCAGGCTTATGATGACGCGGGAGTCAAAGTAAATTTTGGTTAGGTAATGTCAGAAAATGCTTTACGTTGTATGTTTATGTATACGTATACCTGTATGTATGTTTCTACCTCATGGACTTAAAAATAAAATAGAGTAACGGGCTAGAGAAGTGATTCAGCTGTAGAGCACATGCATAAGTCTTCAGAGCATCACCTTAAAATACATGCTTATAGACATAGAATATTTATTATTATGACTACAATTAATGCTGTGCTGGGAATACAGTGACAACTAAGAGAGTTTTTCTTTATTTTCTATCTATTCGTATTTTGAAGGGAGAAAGGATACATGAAACCAACACCAAAAATATTGTTCCTAAATTAGGTGACTTACTATGATGATTAAATGCAGGCAAGGGCAAATGACCTAAAAGTCAAATGAGAGAGTGAAGAATAGCACATTAGACCAACAATATTAACTACTACATGCACCAGTTCCTGCTTGCATTTCCAATTGAAAGACCACCTCCACATGTCCACAAGATAGGTACACAAAGGAAGTGCTAACTGACTAGGCTGTCACACCTCTTTCAGCTCACTTATTCTTTTCTGAGCTTGTTGTCTGTGTCTGGATCACACTTTCCATTAAATCTGAGGGATTTAACTTTCTTTTTTTTTTTTTATTATATTTCTTTTTTTTTTTTTTTCCTCCAGGGTTATTGCTGGGCTCGGTGCCTGCACCATGAATCCACTGCTCCTGTAGGCCATTTTTCCCCCTTTTGTTGCCTTTGTTGTTGTAGCCTCGTTGTGGTTATTATTATTGCCATTGTTGATGTTGTTCTTTGTTGGATAGGACAGAGAGAAATGGAGAGAGGAGGGGAAGACAGAGAGGGGGAGAGAAAGATAGACACCTGCAGACCTGCTTCACCGCCTGTGAAGCAACTCCCCTGCAGGTGGGGAGCCGGGGGCTCGAGCCGGGGGCTCGAACCGGGATCCTTATGCCGGTCTTTGCGCTTTGCGCCACATGCGCTTAACCCACTGCGCCACCGCCCGACCCCGGGATTTAACTTTTTTGTAGCTTTTCTTTTGCCTCTTGCTCTACAGCCGTGAAATTAGTTCTTGGAGTGTGGATGCAATCCTATCTTTTGTCTTCTTTGTCTTCTCTGTAGTTTTCTATTATTAGTCTAATAATTTTTATTCTAAATTTATCCTGTAAATCTGACTCTAGTATTGGAGTCAAATATGGATTCTCAGTGTGATCACTGAGCAAAATGTCTTCTAAAGGATCCAGTTTTCTTAACCATTAAAAAACAAACAATAAAAACCCCCTCCGTGGCTAGGGCAACAGTGCCATTGATAGCTCAGTAGATTTCAGTGCTCAAAGCACCAGAAGTTACAATTACCATCTTAACCAGAGCTTTCATATTTCATAAGACTGTTTTATTTAAAAAGAGAAAAATATACGCCAAGTGCAAGGACCAGCATAAGGATCCCGGTTCAAGCCCTCAGCTCCCCACCTGCAGGAGAGTCACTTCACAAGCAGTGAAGTAGGTCTGCAGGTGTCTTTCCCCCTCTCTGTCTTCCCCTCCTCTTTCCATTTCTCTCTGTCCTATCTAACAGCAAAGGCATCAATAATAACTACAACAATAGAACAACAAGGGCAACAAAAGAGAAAATAAATAAATATGTAAAAAAAAAGAAAAAACTATATATGTATATCCTAGTCTTGAATATATGGCAACTTGAGTCATCCCTGACATAATCACCATGTTCAGAATAGATATTGAGGGCTCTTAATTGTAATGAATTGTTTTTACACATTCTTATTTCCTCTACCATTATTTTCTCATGTGTTCGTAACTTTGTAATAATTAGAAGATCTTAATACTAAAAATACTTTTAGATTGCTGAAAGTTTTTGTGATATTTCACTCTGGTTTTTAGCATTTTTGTTAAGCTTAGGTTTTAAGTATTATATCTCATTATCATTTGCATTGAGTTATTTTTTCCGGACATTGAATACACCAAAAAAGTTTATTGCACTGAAATTTATTCACTACATAGAAAGCAAAAAGAAGGGGGAAAAAAGAGTGAATGTTGGCTTTCATTTGAATTATCCCTTTCACTTGATTCAAAGCAGTCTAAAAATAACTCCAAAAATTCTGACATTAATATATCCATTCATCAAATGCAATTAGAGAGGCAAATGTTTTACTTTACTGGGCTTTGTACACTGTCTACTCAAACTTATCAGTGTGAGCCAGGGATCTAGTCCAGGACTTCATGGATGCAAAGACTACTTATTGGGCTACTTTCCCTGTAAAATCTCTGAAATATTTAAATATATATAATTTGAAAATCTTTGCAAGTTCATATCAGAAACACTTTGAAATTCGTTTTAATATATATTTATTACTGTAATGTTCCTATTTTTGTCTAAAGATGAATCTTCTGATTATTTTTCAGTAGATTCAGAGTTGTCTGGCTAAGAAATTTGGTCAATAGTAAATATTTTTTTATCTATATCATGGACTTTTCCATATGAAGATGAGAAAATGTATTATAATGTCACCAAAGTGCTTTCAATGTGTAATAACTAAACTGTTAGGATTAAAAGTATGTCAGTAGTTATAATTAATCATGTTTATAAAGTTACCAGTTAAAAAAAATTAAAGGAGAAAATAATTATTCTATTTGGAACATTCTTGAATAATTGCTGGTAGAGTTTAATTTATTCCAGTACTACTCAGAATACATTTCTTACTCATATTAAGAGAAAAGATTTTTTTAATTAATGAAGAAGCATAATATATGGAGGTATAATAATTAAGAGATGGAATGATAATTCAGGGTTTACTGATAGATGAAATGATTTAGAAAAGAAATGGAAATAGAAACAAAATAGAAATATATGAGATGAAGTCATTCACATGAGCTATCGTGAGGAAAGTATTGCTTTGGGTGTGGGTTCATGTCAGCTCCTTTGGGGCCTACTTTTATTGTTTCAGTTGCCTGTAGGCAAGGATCTGCCCACCACTGGCCTCAGTTCCTTGTCTCACTGAGGTCACACTGACCTGACCGATTACTTCATATCAAGTCCTTACTTTTAGAATGTTCTGTAGGGCAACTATGTTTTTAATCCTTGTGGCACAGTGCAGCAAAACTTGATTTCCTACTATGTGGTTTTGTTTTAGCCCGAAAGACAGTGTTTCTATTTCAAGGACAATGTGTTTGCTGATTTAGGTGGCAATGTTTCCCACTAATATGCTATTACTGCTGAAAAAGGACATAGGACACGTTTATTCCAACATCACAGCTACCCATCACAAACAGAGTCTAAAGATAGCTTTCACTGACAGTCATCTATAACCTTTGGTCTTTTCCACATCACACAGGCTGGAAGCTCTAGCTACAGTTCCTAGCATTAGGAGGTTAAGAGTTTCAATTAATAGTTTTCTGTTGCCAGTACATTAAAAAGCCTTCATTTTCCTCTCTGTGACTTCTTACAGAGAGAAAGAAAAGGAAATTATTTGACTTACAAGCACTTATTGATTATGGGGAACATGCTGTTTTCTAATGATTTCTGTCTTGCCGTGTGTAAAAGTAGAAATGGTGAACCCAGCCCATTGTAAGTCTCTTCATTTGTTGCTTTGTATTTCAGATGACTAAAAATGGCACAGTGGAATCTGAAGAAGCTAGCACTCTTACTGTGGATGACATTTCTGATGATGACATTGATTTAGACAACACAGAGGTGGATGAATACTTCTTTCTACAGCCCCTGCCAACAAAAAAACGGAGAGCACTGCTGCGGGCTTCTGGAGTAAAAAAGATTGACGTGGAAGAGAAGCATGAGCTCCGAGCCATCCGCCTGTCAAGAGAAGACTGTGGCTGTGACTGCCGTGTGTTCTGTGATCCAGAGACATGTACCTGCAGCCTGGCAGGCATTAAGTGTCAGGTAAGGATCTGGGTTTCAGGGAATCCAAAGACATTCTATACCACCTACTAAAGAGGCAGTTGTGTTACTTCTAATGACATGTCTCCCCCCGTGTAGAGGTCAACTTGGAGACAAGGCAAAACTGAATTCAAGAAATTCAAGAAAAGACAAATGATGATTCATGGACATTCTGGCTATAAGTAATATTTATTTACATCTAAAAACGTGAAAACAACCCAAACTGCAATTGAGTTTATCAGAACAGTTTCCTGTTAGATTAGTGTATTATGTTAGCTGCTTGTTATAAGTCTTTTGCAAATTATGACATCCCTAACATATAAATATATATTTTCTAATCTATCTGTGAGATATAAAATACTGAGTAGAGGTAGTATGAAAAGTGGGAAAATTACAATTCTGGGACATAAGAAAATAGAGTTCTACTTCTAGCTCTCCTCTTTATCAACTAAGTGAAGTTAGCAAGGTAAATTTTTTTTCACTTTTTTTTTTTAATTTCTTTACTGGGGAATTAATGTTTTACATTCAACAGTAAATAAAATAGTTTGTACATACATAACATTTCCCAGTTTTCCATATAATAATACAACCCCCACTAGGCCCTCTGTCATCCTTTTTGGACCTGTATTCTCCACCCACCCACCCCAGGGTCTTCTACTTTGGTGCAACACACCAATTCCAGTTCAGGTAATTTTCTAACTCAATTTCCCTATCTCTAAAATAACCCACTGATTCCACTTGCCTGGAGTAATTTGTGACTAAATAAGGTACCTAAGAGTTCACAGTTTGGAGTTTAACAGTTGTTTCAATGTTATCTCAATCCCTGAGGTGAAGCACAGTGCCTGAACTTTCTTATGTTATGTAATTTATCTTCTCTGTAGGCTATGGGAGTCTGAGGGGTTTTTTTAACAGATAAGTAGATTTTTTTTTTTGTAGCTTAATCACTCATTCAAGAGATAAACAGGGTGGAGGATAGATAGCATAATGGTTATGCAAAGAAACTCCCCCACCCCCAACCCAGGATACAAAGTCCAGGGCCTAATCCTGAGTCCCACCACCAGTCAGAGCTGAGCCTGGCAGTGCTCTTTGGCCCTGTGAGCTTCTGAATTAGTCCTATTTGTATTTGGTGGGTTCTGAGGAAAATACTCACTGTGTTTCCTAAGTTATCAGAAGAGCACTGTGGAAAGGCTCCCACTATATAGCCACACCTCCAGACCACTGAGAGTGTGGATCTTCTGAGTCACCCAGCCAGTTCTCCATCCCCCTGATGTCCATATCCGGTATTCCTGCTGTAGTTCCTGCCTCTGAGGGGCAGTAGCAGTGGAGAGTCACAGTTGTAAATTGGCGAGTTTTAAGTGATTCTCTTCTCCCTTAGGCAGTCTTTCTGATGATAAAACTTAAACTGGAAGTGGTGCAGGTATGGGTGGCAAACTACTGGATCAGCACTAGCTGCTCCAGACAGTACACAGGGGTTTTAGCCCAAGAAATCTCCTTAAGCCCCTCTCTGTCCATGAGTTACACTTGTTTCAACTCACACTTGGTGAATACCCAAAGTAACCCTAGTCTTATCTTGTTGTAATTCTCCTTCCTATCTCTAAAATAAAGGAGCCGGACTGAATGAAAGGTTGACAAACTGTCATAAAAAGCTGAAGCCAACCTGTGTCTATTTTTATAAGTAAAGTTTTATTGAAGTAAAGTTATGACATGTTTGTTTCTTTTCACATTGCCTATAACTGTTTTCATGCTTACTTCAACAGCAGAGTTGAGTAGTTCCCACACAGACTGTCTTACCCACAAAAGTCTAAAATATTCTCTGACCCTTTGCAAAAAAAGAGAAAAGGAAAAGAAAAAAAGTTTAACTAGATGATTCTCAAGTTTCATCTGCTAAAATCTCACTGATTCTCTGCAGTTAGTTAGGAATTACTTTGTGAGGAAACCTGCCTTTTTCTATAAAAACAACCTACTGGGCAAGGAAAAAGGAAAGGATAATTTTTGTAATGAAACAGTTGTCTGAAATGGATTTACAGGAAAGAATTAATGAATAAGGAAACAACTACAGGTTCTGTTCTTATGACAATATTTTTTTTCTTTCCCTTTTTCTCTTTTTCTTTAATTAGAGCACTGCTCAGCTCTGTCTATTGGTCATGCTAGGGATTGAACCTGTGACTTTGGAGCCTCAAGCCTGAAAGTCTTTTTGCATAACCATTATGCTATGCCCCTCCTCAGCTCTGCTTTTAGGAATACTACTACTTTTTACTTTTTTACCTTTTTTTTTTTCCTCCAGTGTTATTGCTGGGCTCGGCGCCTGCATCATGAATCCACCGCTTCTGGAGGCCATTTTTCCCCCCCTTTTGTTGCCCTTGTTGTTGTAGCCTCGTTGTGGTTATTATTATTGCCATTCTTGACGCTGTTCGTTGTTGGATAGGACAGAGAGAAATGGAGACAGGAGGGGAAGACAGAGAGGGGGAGAGAAAGATAGATACCTGCAGACCTGCTTCACAGCCTGTGAAGCGACTCCCCTGCAGGTGGGGAGCCGGGGGCTCGAACCGGGATCCTTACGCCGGTCCTTGCGCTTTGCGCCACGTGCGCTTAACCCACTGCGCCACCGCCCGACCCCCATTTTTTTTTTACTTTTTGTTGAAATTAGGATGATTATGCTAGACCTGCTTTGTCCACGGCATAGAAAATTCCTTGCATTTGGATAAGGTGACAGAGAGGGCTAATTCTTCCTTTTTCTTTCTTTCTTCTCCTCTTCCTCTTTTTTTTTAATATTTATTTTTCCCTTTTGTTGCCCTTTTTTTTGTTGTTGTTGTTGTTATTGATGTCATTGTTGTTGGATAGGACAGAGAGAAATGGAGAGAGGAGGGGAAGACAGAGAGGGGGAGAGAAAGATAGACACCTGCAGACCTGCTTCACGTCTTGTGAAGCTACTCCCCTGCAGGTGGGAAGCCCGGGCCTCCAAACCGCGATCCTTATGCTGGTCCCTGTACTTTGCGCCACATGCATGCACTTAACCGGCTGTGCTACCGCCTGGCTCCCCTTTTTTTTTTTTTCTACCAACGTTATCAGTGGAGCTAGGTCTCTGCACAGCTTCACTATTCTCAGCAGACATATATGTATATACATATATGTAGATATAGATATATAATGAAATGAAATATATATTTCATTTTTCTTTATTTCTAATAAAGGGTAAAAAGCACAAAAGACAGGCAGAGAGACAAACAGAGGGAGAGAGAGAAAGAGAGAGAGAGAGAGAAAGAACTTTAGCACTGCTCTACTGCTCCTGAAGCTTCTCCCCTGAATTTAGGAACTGGGAGCTTGACCCTATGTCCTTGTACATGGTGATGTCTACACTGCTAGGTGAGCTGCTACACCCACCCCCGTTCTTTCTAGTTGCCTTTGCTCTCGTCAGCATGCATGTTAATTGTAGGAGATGAAAACAATTAGACAATCAGAAAGTATCTCCACAGTCATAATAAATAAAGTGACTCTCAGACTGTGGAAACTGTGGTGTTTATCAGAGAGCACAGTGGGAGGAGGAGTGGTGAAGGATGTCACTTGATGAGATGGTACAGGACCCACAGTGTTGTGTGCAGTGAGTTGTATATACAGATATCTATAGGTGTGAAACTATACACTTACAGTTTTCGAACACTGTAAAAGAGTCTTAAACTAATTTTACAAAGATGAGTCCTTAGATGAATCTACCAGCTCTAGAACTGGAATGACACATCAGTGTTGTTTTGAACTCCACCAGGAAAGCCTTTAGGCATTTGCATGCCACTTTATTGAGTTATTAGGGCTAATCAGAGTCCAAATTATCCACACTAACTAGGAGGAAATTTATCTTAAGAGTGCCTATGGCTGAGGAGAAGAATTTCAGAAATAGTAATAGACTTATGTATGAGAGGTCATAGATTAGATCTCTGGCGCCCTCAGTAGCTGAAGCTGATCAGTGTTTTAGTCAAATAAATAAAGAAAGAATACCTACGGACTGCTAGGAATTCTACTTCCCACCTGGGTTGTAACAACAAGGCTTGCTATACCTAATCACTCCATCTACAGAACCCAATTACTCCAATAAATATGTGATATTGGTTGAATGGACCTTTTCTTCCTTGGAATAGCTTGTAGTTTAATAGAATGCAGAAGGGAGGGGGGAAATGGCACTCGCCCACATGGATCTAGCAGTTATCTTTGGGTGTGCATTCCCATTGCTGCCCTGACATACACACGTGCACCAGGTATTAGGTGTCCAAAAGAATGAGAAGGTAAGTGAGTAGACTGCCGGTCTGATGTCATAGTAAGAAAAGCAAAGAAGGCCATGACTGACATGGAAAGTGGCATGTACTGTAGATTAAAAATAGCTGGTGGGGAGGAGCCGGGTAGTGGCGCACCTGGTTGAGCACATGTATTACAATTCTTAAGGACCTGGGTTCAAGCCCCCCGTCCCCACCTGCAGGGGGAAAGCTTCATGAGTGGTGAAGTAGGGCTGCAGGTGTCTCTCTGTCTCTCTCCCTATCACCCCCTTCCCTCTTGATTTCTGGCTGTCTCTATCCAATAAATAAAGATAATAAAAAAATTTAAAATAGCTGGTGGATATGCAAGCAGAAACTTTGTTTAAATCAGGCATGTTAACTAGCATGCGGTAAAAGTGGAAGGAGCTTGGACAAAGGATAGAAACACTGCAAAAATAGGAACAAGATTAGGAGAAGTAGGGAAGGGAGGAAAAAAGAATACAGAAATGACAGTCAGTGTTATCGAATTAAAAATATACCCATCAACACTAGTGTATTTTTATTTTGAGAGCAGGCTAAAAACCTAGGTTAGCTAGTTTTAAGCCTTCACTTCCTTTTTCCCCCTTTCTATTGGCAGTTGATTGTTATTTGTTCTCGCATAAGAAGAACTTAGTCACCTCAGAATCGAAGAGATTGACCTAAGGGGCAGGCTATTTACTTGTAAGTGTTCCATGGGGCTAATCTGTTTTCTTCCTTCCAAGGTGGATCGAATGTCTTTCCCATGTGGCTGCACTAAAGAAGGATGTAGTAACACAGCAGGTAGAATTGAATTTAATCCTATTCGTGTCCGGACTCACTTTTTGCACACAATAATGAAACTTGAACTCGAAAAAAACCGAGAGCAGCAAATCCCCGCTCTGAATGGCTGCCACGGTGAGATAAGTGCTCACAGTAGTTCCACGGGCCCTGTCGCTCACTCTGTAGAATATTCGATCACTGACAATTTTGAGATTGAAACTGAACCCCAGGCTGCAGTGCTGCACCTGCAGTCAGCTGAGGAATTAGATTGTCAAGGAGAGGAAGAGGACGACGAGGAGGAAGAGGATGGGAGCAGTTTCTGCAGCGGAGTCACTGATTCTAGCACACAAAGCTTGGCACCTAGTGAGTCTGACGAGGAGGAGGAAGAGGAAGAGGAGGAAGAGGAGGATGACGATGATGAGAAAGGGGACAGTTTGGTGGAAGGATTGGGTACCCATGCTGAAGTTGTCCCTCTCCCTTCTGTCCTTTGTTATTCTGATGGCACTGCCATTCATGAAAGCCACGTGAAAAATGCTTCTTTTTATGCCAACTCTTCAACTCTGTATTACCAAATAGATAGCCACATTCCAGGAACTCCTAATCAAATCTCTGAGAACTATTCTGAAAGAGATACTGTCAAAAACGGTACCCTTTCGCTGGTGCCTTACACCATGACCCCAGAACAATTTGTGGATTATGCCCGACAAGCAGAAGAGGCCTATGGTACCTCCCACTACCCAGCTGCCAACCCTTCTGTCATTGTTTGTTGCTCCTCTTCAGAAAATGACAGCGGTGTGCCCTGTAACAGTTTATATCCTGAACACAGGCCTAGTCATCCTCAAGTGGAATTTCACTCATACTTGAAAGGCCCCTCCCAAGAAGGGTTTGTCTCCACATTGAATGGTGATAGTCACATTTCAGAGCATCCTGCTGAAAATCCTTTGAGCCTGGCAGAAAAGAGCAGATTGCACGAGGAGTGCATCAAATCGCCTGTAGTTGAAACGGTCCCTGTTTAGTAGCTTAAGTTATTCTAGGATCAACTCTTATCCTATTTAAAGCATTGTATTTAATTGGATTTCCTGGGCTCCTTGTTTAAAGACCAAAAAAAAAAAAATGGTTGCAGTGAATCTTCTAGACTATATTTCATTTTCTTTCTCCTTTCTAGCTACATGACTGTGGCATTGCACAAATGCAGTCTCTGTGAGGATTTTAAAAGATTTCAGACTGTTTTTGATAGAAAATGCTAATTAAGAAAAGCATATCTCACAGTTTTGCCTACCTGTCAAGCTGTGTGAAACCTGCCAACCTGTGTAGATCAGAACTCCAAGTTTTGGATTATCGGGCCTGTGCAAAATTATTGACTAAGAATGGAAAATGATATGAGTTAGAGTACTAATTTTCGATATAGCGAAGATGATGGTGACTTTTTAATGTAAACGTAATTACTGTAAGAAAAAGATTTAATTGTCCTATGTGTATTTTATTTACGGTAGCTAGAAGTCATGTTTTGATGAAAATGAACAACAGCATGTTCTTTTAAGGTAAAGATACATAGTTAGTAACACCAAGCATGCCCACATTGATTGCATCTGGGATCCATTTACATTTTTATGATCATGACTGATCAAATTTGCAAATACTTTCTTAAGGGTGAAATAGGCCTATTTTTGCTATTTTGAACAAATAAATGAGTCTCTATGTGCAGGTCCTTACACAGTTTTCTCTAAAGTTAAGAGTTAGGACAATCCTCTGGTGAGGGTCTAGTTCATTGCTCTCTCTCAGCTGACTCCAGAGATGGAGGTAGAAGGAATTGCCTTTCTTTTTTAAAACAGCATCATCTTGGTTCTTAGCCTGGACAGCACCTTTACACTCAACTCCCCTACACCAAAATGCACTTTAGTGCCCCTTCATGGTACCTTGTGAGGGGTGGGGACTGAGAACTCTTTGAGATGAAAACTTTAGGGTATTTTTTTTTAAATCTATATTGTAAGGTTCATATAAGTAGTAAAGAGGAATCATCCAGTGATAACTTTTTGAAGGAAAAGTGACCCATTTTCTTTCGCCATTCTGAAGACCTAACTTGGTAACAGCAGAGGAGGCTGAGGAAACATGGAAGAGATAAATCCTCACTAGCCAGCTTTTTCTACGGAGTGATCAATTCATCTCTACAAAATGCGTGATTATGACGTTTCTATTTTAGCTGGTTGAAGCGGGAGGGGGCTTCTGCCCAAAAACTCAATTAGGCCTTACTTCACTGAAGCATTTTGATTTCACTTGCCTGGACAATTATCAGAACAGTCCAGAATATTCCTGATTACCTCATGTCCTCTTATTAAAGGGGACAGATAGAAAGACACTTCCCACCTGTGCGTTTATCTGCACTTGGTTCATCAGAGGACTTCAAAACTCCCATTTTTCTGTAAATTAATTTAGTTAACTAAGCAGAGTGCTCTGCCTTTTTTCTTCAATGCACTATGACTATGCTAAATATGTTTTTCATTTTTTTCACCTTCTATTGTTAAATCATTTCACATTTTATGCCTCTTCAAAATATGAACATGCCTTGCTATTCAGTAACTGCATTGCTACTTTTTTTTTTTATGTCTTTTAGACTTGGCTGTTTAGCATTATGGATATAAATACATTGTAGATTTCAGTTCCTTACAAAAATACTATCTTATCTGGTTGAATGTAAAAATGTTTGGTCTAGAGAAAGTCCTCCAATGGAAAAGTTTCTACTAAAACTTGATTTGGGGAAAACAGGTTTACTCGGTACCTTATTCATTGTATAGTTGGTTCCTGCCTGTTCTCTTGACTAAAAATTGCCCCACCAACAGACCAATTTATAACCAGTATTATTGACATTAAGGAACTTTGGATTTGTCCGTATGGAGGTTATAATTATGAAGTCAGGGCTCATCCCTTTAAATTAATCCTTTGGGATAACCAGATTGAGGTTTTGCTCAGATCTTAGAAGTAGGCCCCATGTTGTCAACAAAGTCCCAGTTTTGAAAGCTTGATCTCCAAACATTTTCCCTACTGATACAATCTAAAGAGCACAGACCCAAAGAGAAATTGACTAAAAGTTGTTCTTTCATTCAAGCACGTGAAAGAATAACATGTGTCCTGTTTGCTGATCCACTGAAGTACCTAAGTGTGAGGAACTTGGAGTTTATGTCTTGGAATATGGAGTATGATAGTGTGAGATGCTTGTCTCTGGCTGGCACAGAGTTGAAAGTATAGATATTTAAATTAATCTGACTTTATTTTCATAAGGAATTTTGGCATGCATTTATTTATGTTCAATTTGGTCACCGTTTTACAACTTCATTTCCAAAAGAACGCTTTACTGAGAAACAAGCAAATGAAAAACCAGAGTTTGTTCCTCCATCGCATCTAGACTGTAAGTTACTGCCATGGAAGTATTAATTTTTGAATGATGACAGCTTCTTCATCCTAATTCTTAAGCATCTCCTCATACACTATATACATAGGTTCTGCTCGCTATGAGTCCACTGCTCCTGTGGCTATTTTTTTTTTTTTTTCGATTTTTTGAATAGGACAGAGAGAAATTGAGTGAGGAAGGGAAGATAGAAAGGGAGACAGACGCCTGCAGATCTGCTTCACCACTTGTGAAGCGACACCCTCAGCCCCCTCTGCAAGTGGGGAGCCTGCTGCTCAAACTGGGATCCTTGAGCTATGAGATTAACCCAGTACGCCACCGCCCAGCCCAAATATACAAAAATTCTTATCCCTCCTCCCATATGCCACATGTATATACAAGTAGGTATGTGCACAATACTGGGGAGTGGCAGATTTCACACAATGGGTGGTAGTAAATTTCTCCTACACAAGAGTCTTATTTGAGTTTGTAATACACAAATATTACTAGAAAAGAGGCCAATTATTAAAACCGGTGCTTGAAAATACTGGGCCAGTTACAAATAATATTAATGATGGATGGAATCATTTCGTTATTACTTCCTTTCCCAGAAAAGCTGGAACAGCACAGTGTTCCTTCTGAAATCTGCCCTATTAATAGTCATCACGAAAGGCTTTTTACACATCAGGAAAACGCTGTATTTTTTTTTTCTAAGCCTTTAAAAATGGGAATGAAGTACGACTACTTATATCCGGACAGAATAACCTGACCAACAGCTGTTGTATTTCCTCTAACACATCTGACTGACTGACTTTTCACTGTAAATGGCAAAGTTTCTTGTTCTAGTCTCTGTTGTTTTAGCACCAGCCCTGTGCTAGTTATAATCCTGGCCAAATCTATTTGTAAGTCAAGAGGCTGGGAGCAGCTCGCATCTCCTTTGCATTCTAGGTTTCCTTTGGGAGAAAGAAATCAATGAAAGAGAATTAATTAAGTTGTTTTTCTCCATCTTTTGATCATTGATTATTAACATAAGTACAATCCAATTGTCTCCTGTCTTTTGATTAATTGAATAATGTAGTTATTATTTAAACAGCCAACTTTTTTCTTTTTGTAGAAACTATCCTGTTCCCAGTGTGCCAGAGACATATGAAGTGTGAATGCCATATCTATTAGACCAATACAATCTTCATAATTATATACAGTCCCAGAGTATCCCCAAATTACAAAAACACAGACCATAAAGTAATCAAGAAGTGAGAGAGATTATATTATGTGATCAAGTACCAATTCTCTCAACAGCTATTTGTCCTAAGTGGTGGAATGGGAGGGGAAGGTACCAGAAATTCTTTTTTTTTTTTTTTTGCCTCCAGGGTTATCTCTGGGGCTCGGTGCCAGCACTATGGATATACTGCTCCTGGAGGCTATTTTTCTCATTTTGTTGCCCTTGTTGAGGTTAGAAATTCTAAGAAATGGTGATGATGGAGAATGGCATGAAAAATTCAATCAAGCCTCATAATATGATTTTAGAAAAATGATACCAATTCTTGTCCACTTAAATAAAAACTACAAATGAAAGAGTACCTCTTTGCTCTAAATAAATGGAGTTCACTGAATTCTCCTTTTCTCTCCTCCATCTGAAATTTACTAATTAAGTCTGCACTTGGGTAGAACTGATTGAATGAAAAAGAGACTTTCAGCTAGTTGCATCTTTAATATTAGATGTATTAAATGAAGTGAGGCTTTTGTCAGCAGACTTCTACCAAATAGTTTCTAAACCAGATTGAACTCAAACTTGACCCAGAAAACCTTTGAAACAACTCTGTGGGACAGTCTCTCTTACTTTTCTTTATAAACAATTTATCAAGAAAATCCTAGTTCTAAATTACAAAGGCCTGACCTCGTTTCAGATAGAAGACAGAATCTATTCAGTGACCTCACTTTTATCTGGGGTTACAAATTATGAAATTTGCAGGTGGATGCATGGCATCCTCAGAAGCCAACCAAGAGACTGTCTTTAACAAAAATAATCACACAAATTTTCTATTTTTTTCAAATAAGACTAAATCTCTTTAAAATGGAAATTATTCCTTATTCTCTCACACAGAGCAATCAGGGTTATTGTTACAAGTATAAAAAATACCAACCTTAAATTGGAAGCACCTTCATACATTCACAGGCAAGACTTGACTGGTGTGCATCTGGATGTACTTGTTCTATCTTTACTAGGACCAACACCAAAAGTTTAAAGCCTTAATCACTCGTAGGTGTAACATAAATGTACCACTTCTGATTACATTATGCTTTCTTTGATCTGTTAAATTATGTGCAAGGTAGCTAAAAGGCCTAAGCCAAAACTACAGATTTACACAAAAACAGTATCGCTCATCATGTTTCCTATAACATTAAAGTATTTAATTGACTTCATTTAACTGAATATCAGAAATTCAGAAAGTTAGAACTGTGGAAGGGCCAGTGAGAGGAGAATGGAATATAAGCTTAAGTGGTGGTGTTCCTTACAATCCATAATGTTGTAGCAGAATTGGACAACTAGAATTGTATTAGGCTACAAAAACTAGATTCGCAGATGGCAGTCTGAAGCCTAGACAGGGAAGCTGCAAAGTGAGTATTCTCTAGGCCATACATTTTAATATCTAAAAGCTAATTTGATGCTTCAGAATTTAAACGAAAATGCATAGCTGCAACCTATAAGATTCAAACACAATTTTCATTAAAAATGACTTGCCAAAAGTAATGAATGTGGAAATAGAAGAGTTCTTTTCAAATATTTTATTTGCCAAATCTCTATCATGAATATGATTCTTTCAAAGAGTCACCAAAAGTTTTACTTCAACTCATAACTTTCAAGTTAGACCACAAAACTCCTTCCTAACCAATGCAGATGTTTTGCTTCTGCCTTATCAGAAATTCAAGCTCAAATGCTTGGTATGACCTGGATTTTACTGGGCAACTAGTCTTGCACCCCATTACATGCTTTCCATGAAGTAAATAACATGCCTCAGTTTCATTTCCTGAATGAAAGGAAGCAGTAAGGTGCATACAAGTGAATTCAATGCCTGAACCAATTCATTTTTATATACAATTTTAGTCTCATTAGCATATCCTCTGCAATTGTAGTGAAAACAGACACTTGCTACCTTTGTGGGAAATGAAGTAATTTCAACAATTTAAGTCACACTGTTGACTTACAGGTGGTGAATATTTCACATTTCAGGATAATTGATTTTTTTTATTTATAAAAAGGAAACATTGACTAAACCATAGGATGATAATTGATTTTTTTATTCAACACTTAACACTTGTTTTTAACTCAATAAAAGTCATCTCTTGTGTGTCATTTAATTTTGCCATATAAAAGTCTTAGCAGAACTAATGTTTTGAAGGAATATGATAGGATTTGTTTTGGACAGTATTAATATTCAATCTCCTGGTGATGTTTTTCCTTTCTCTGTAGTACTCATCACCACAGTGATAGTCAGGTAAGTCCACTGGCTCATTGTAGTGACATGAGAAGTTATTGAAATATTACAATAATGTGTATTGATTAGAGGGATTTAGAAGAAGGTACATTTATGGTAGAGATTGGCATTGCTTTTTTCTACATTATTTTATGTGACCTGATGAAATTATTTTAGTTGTAGTTTTGGAATAGCTTCATTGTTAAGCATCCCTTTATTCTGTTTTTAACTTCTTTCCAATATTTCTTCTGGCTCGGGAATATCTTAATATTTAATAATCAGTGCTTGAGAGGAACCTGATTTAAAAATATTTCATTGAAAATTGTAAGATTTTTCTATCACCAGATAATCTGTATCTACTTCTGCTCCTGTACTCAGTGAGAGCAGAAATAATCCTACCTATAGGGTGGCCTCAAATTGGGTTTGGGTTTCTACTGCTATTTCTGCATAGGAAACAAATAAAAAGTGATGGTGAAATTTCAACTTTATAGCATACGTTATCCAATTTTGTTTTCTTCATTTTTATTTTGACCACCAAACTTTTCTCCCTAACCATAAACAAAAATGTCCATCGCTGCAACAACTTCAAATATCTTTATGCTCTTTTGAAGCTGTACTTAAATGAGAGGGAAGAAATAGTGTAAACTACCTGATTTTTTTTTTTCTAATTACTATGATTGCTAGATGGTCTAGCGCTTCAGCAATGATACTAAAACTTGATACACTTAAAAATTTGGTAACTGGAAAAGTCACTTTCTTTGTATCACAATCAAAGGAGCCACTGTCAAAGGTTATTGTCTGAATCTTGATTTATTAGGCACTAGTCATGCCAAATGGTTATCTCTGAAAGGTTTTATCTTTTCAGAGATACTAACAATGGCCTACTGTGAAGGAATAATGGGAAGTTTGAAACTCTTCTGTATTCTTCAACATTTTTGGTCTTGAGACTAGACGAGATCTCCAAAGGTCATCTGACTCATCCATCTACCTCCAGGGTGGACTGTCATTCAGGCATGCCCAACAGGATAGATACCCATCTATTCTTAACATCACTGGGGAAGACCATTTCCCTGGCAACGCAATCCAGTTCTCTTTGGGCGTCTCAGAGTAAGAAAATATCTTGGCCAGTCTTTGTGGACTAGGCACCTGGCAACAGTTGTGGTCATTTAGGCCATTATACTGAGAATCTCAAAGGGAGTTGAGTTTTCCTTATCTTTGGGGATTATTAAACTTGATGATTCCTTAAGTCTCC
This sequence comes from Erinaceus europaeus, assembly GCF_950295315.1. Taxonomy (NCBI): domain Eukaryota; kingdom Metazoa; phylum Chordata; class Mammalia; order Eulipotyphla; family Erinaceidae; genus Erinaceus; species Erinaceus europaeus. The sequence continues at coordinate 25,516,258 of NC_080179.1, read as the reverse complement.
TAGGAAGTCTCATTTTAAAAATGTGGATATTGAGACAATGTTCAGTAATGTGACTTGGTTTTGATAAGCATAGCACTAGTTGTTTTTTAATTTATTTTTGTTAATTTTATGATTACCATGGTCTCAGGAGGTAATGACAAGAAAAGTGATTGTTTCAGAGCCCTGGTGACAAACATTAAAACCAGGATCCAGTGACTATTCAATTTTCTGAGAAGTTACATGGTGTGTGGGGGGTAGTGGGGGGGGGGGGTTGAACATTTTCTACCTTGTTGCTTTTATTAATCTTTTATTAAATTCTCACTTTTATTAATCTCCCTTAAAGCCTAAAGTGACAGCATTTGAATCTCAACTTTTTCTACTCCTTATGGAAAACATGTGGTGGTGGGTTGTGGAAAGTCAGAAGTGAAATCAGATGCCTCCGGAGAATTATTCAACCGCTATTTTATCCCACTCTTTCTCCCCATGTTACTTAGGCAATGGCTGCTTGCCTTCTCAGGGATCAGCAAAATGTTTTAAATTTTGTCATCTTGACAAGACCTGAAAACAAAGGGAGGGGTGGGGAAAGATAGTTTTGTTTTTGTTTGTTTGTTTTTTCCTGACTATATCGCTTGACCCAAACACCCACTACAATTTACAGAGCAATTCCTGGTTGCTTAGAGTCACTTCCAACTCAGAATCAGAATTAACTGGAAGATAAGAAGACTCCCCAAATTCTATGTTTCCATTCTCCATGGGGGATTGCTTTTCAATTTATATACGGCCTCTTATCTCACCAATTTGGATGCTTTTGTGAAATGACAACCCCGCAGTGTGATTGCTCCCCACAGATAACTCTAGGGGAATAACTTTTAATTATATATATATATAAAAAAAGAAACCATAGAGTGCTTATGTCAAGGATGTGCATAATTTGGCCCATTTTAATTGACTCTAGCCACTTCTATGAAAGTAAGTCTGAGGTATAGTTTGTGAAACATGTTTCAAAAGTGTTTGATGTATAATAAATGCTAGAAATTTACAGTACAGACATAGTTGAAAAAATTAAAAACCTGTAGATTACAGCTCTTTCTAACAACCTCAGCATTTGTGTCTTAGTACAGTTATCTGCTTTCATTTTAGTTTATTGCATTTCTGGTATAATAGCCTTTTAAGATAGAACTATTTATACATATGTACTGGTTAATGCCTGTTAATGCAGAAATGGCAGTTTTTCATTTCAATGTGTTTCCCTCAGTGTCACAGGGTATGCCAGTTTGATAAGAAAAAAATTATTAAACATAGCTCAGAAATTCATTTTCCTCATAAAAAAATATACAATTTGGTTATATGAGCAGATGTTACCTTTTGCAGTATCTTCCTCTGGATCATAGTCTTATACATCAACTGTGTCTTCACTTTCCAGCTGCCATAGAAATTTGGTGTATTTGCAAATTCGGGTAAAAACTAGTGAACTGAATGTAATGATAAATGAAAGGGTCCAAGGGATCCAGAGGACTTGGGTGTTATCCTTTAGTATATATTGAACCATTTAGACATTGGGAATGGTATTTACACAAGGGAAGTTTTGTTGTTTTTTTTTTAGAGTAATTGTTTATCTGTTGTTTTTTTTTTTCTTTCTTACTTGCACAAAAGGTCATTAAAAAAAAAACCTGAGATAATTTCACCGTAAAGTTTTTTGACGTTGTGATTAGTTTTCTCCTTCAGTTGATTTTTGTTATTTTACTCATTTTTAACGGTATTTCAATGGTACTCTATTATTGTTAGAGTCTAGCTAGTCACTTAGAAATGTCGAAAAGGAAGAAATAGAACTATGTATGTAATTCATACATACATTCACTTTCCACTGAGACATCACTGTTGTATGTCACACAGTTTCTAGATTGATTTCTCTTGTGTATAAGTTATAACATTGAAAATGCCAAAGGGTATAAGAATAAGCTACAATAATATTCAACAGAACTTAACCTGGACCTTATGTTGTAATAATTTATTCATATTAGTTGTAGTCTTCTGTATTTATATTTTCAGTATTTATTATGGATGACATGGAAATTTGTGTATTTATTGTGGCTTTCTATTGCAGCTTGTACATATATATATATCACAAGCATTTTTAAGTCTTTAAGTTTATTTTACTAGTGGCACTGTATTATGCTGTACTTTTTATTATATATTGTACAATATCTTGTCCATTTGTTTGCAGCAGAGTAAAACTGGTTTCTAAGTTGTATGTGCTCTTGCATTTTTGTAAATCCTTTTTATATCCTGAGCTGTCCAGACATACACAAGATCTGCCTCCCTTTGTGTAACACATACAGTCTTAGAAAGTTGTGTGTGAAGCCAGTACCTCTGAAAGAGCTCATTACACTTTCATCTCAAAGATGTATTAACTTCATTACTATTACTCTGTAAGTAGAAATGCTTATATTTTCTTCCTCAACTATTCAATTCTTTCATCAAATAATAATGTATAAACAAATATGAGAACCAGAGAGGAACTTCCTATTCAAATTATATTTGGATGGATATTCTTAAAAAGACAAACCCTGTATCTTAAATAGTATCCTATAATTCACCTGCTTACTGGTATTTTTGTTTCACTTCATTTAATCAGACTCTATGACTCATTGAGGGACTATGTCTACATATAGGAACTTACAAACAATGCTGACTCACTTTTACCAAACATGTTTATTGTCCATAGAGTTAAAAGAAAATGTATACATGCTAATACTTTATTTTATGCAAGTCACTATTCCCAAATATCTTGTTTTCTTTCATATGTACATCATATCTAAACCTTTTCAAACTCTATAGTGATATGTAATTGTGATCATCCTTAAATTCAAATCTGATCATATTTCTCAGTTACTTGGGAAATTTCTGTGGTGTTCCTTTTTCATTGTGGATAGGATAAAAACCAAGCATTTTGGAAGTCTTTGCAAGATCTCCTACAGTATAAGTACAAAAACTCTGAGTTTTTGTTCCTCAAACGTTTATCTTTCCTCTTATGCCCTCCTGTGCCCACAAGACTGACTGCCAGTAGCAGGGGGGATATGGAGAAGGATTTAAAAGGACATAAAACATTAAATATCACCCCCTGGGAGTCGGGCGGAAGTGCAGCGGGTTGCGTGCACGTGGCCCACGCAAAGCACAAGGACCGGAGGAAGGGTCCCGGTTTGAGCCCCTGGCTCCCCACCTGCAGGGGAGTCGCTTCACAGGCGGTGAAGCAGGTCTCCAGGTGTCTGTCTTTTTCTCCCCCTCTCTGTCTTCCCCTCCTGTCTCCATTTCTCTCTGTCCTATCCAACAACGATGACATCAATAATAACTACAACAATAAAACAACAAGGACAACAAAAGAGAATAAATAAATAAATATAAAAATATATATATCACCTCCAAATTTGTACTAAGTTAGTACTTCACCTGTATACGTTCAGTATACTGTCAACATTTTTTTTTTTTTAACCCAGTGAATTCTGAGTCCGTAACAAACCAACAGATCTCATGGTCCTGAGGTCTCAACTCATCCTTTCTTAAAAGTTTATGTACCTATTCTGATGCTATGTTAGGTAAGACTCAACATGTTTGGATTCAATCACATAAGCCTTGAAGATAAGAAAGGCAATGTCATATCTGGAATATATTTGTGTGTGCCTGTGTGTGTTTGATTTTTCAAAAAAGCCTCTGTAACTCCTAGGATGGAAGAAGTCCATTGTAATCTATTAACAAGTGTCTGGTTAGACTCCAAAAAAATCATGCTACCCAGAGGATTCTGCATCTGCCTCCATTACTCCAGTCTGTATATTTGACAACTATGGTAGCTTCATCAACCATACTAAAGGGGGCAGGGGTCATGATGAAAGGTCCAGGCACAGCCTTCATGTCTCCTATACCCATCTAATACATATTCCCACTATAGAAATGTTGAGCTGAGAATGCTGACAATTTGGCTGCTATCAACTGGTTACGTCACACTGCCTCAACTAATATATATAGTACAAGTCCAGTCCTTGTACATGGTAATGTGTGTACCATACTGGGTATACCACCTCCTGGCTTCTCCTCTATTAATACTATTTAAAGCAAAAAATACTGTCAGTCACAAGAGTAAGTGACATATGCAATATATACTAAGATATTCTTAATAGAAAAAATTTATTTAAGGGGCTGGCTGGGTGGTGGCAAACGTGGTTGAGCACACATGATACAATGCAGAAGGACCCTGATTCAACCCCTTGGTCCTCACATGCAAGGGGAAATCTTTGTGAGTAGTGAAGCAATGCTACAGATGTCTCTCTGTCTCTCTCCCTATCACCCCCTTCCCTCTCTATTACTCTCTATCTAATAAATAAAGATAATAGAAAATAAATTTGAAAAAGAAAAAACTGATTTACTAACACTTTCCATTGAGTCTACTATAAAATGTATTATCATTTTAGCATTGAATCAACATAAAAAGTAATGTTGGGGGTCGGGCGGTAGCGCAGCAGGTTAAGCGCACGTGGCGCAAAGTGCAAGGACTGGCTTAAGGAGCCCAATTCGACCCCCTGGCTCCCCACCTGCAGGGCAGTCACTTCACAGGCGGTGAAGCAGGTCAGCAGGTGTTTTTCTCTCCCCCTCTCTGTCTTCCCTCCTCTCTCCACTTCTCTCTGTCCTATCCAACAACAACAACATCAGTAATAACTACAACAATAAAAACAAGGGCAACAAAAAGGGAATAAATACATAAATATTTTTAATCCTTAAAAAAGTGGTTACTATTTAATTTTTAATTTTTTAATTTAATATTTTTATTTATTAGAGACAGAAAGAAATTGAGAGTGGAGGGAGAGACAGAGACAGAGAGACACCTGCAGCCTTGCTTCACCACTTATGAAGCTTTCCCCCTGCAGATGGGGTCTTGAATCCAGGTCCTTGCACACTGTAATGTAAGCACTCAACCTGGTGCACAACCACCTGGCCCCACAGTGTTAATATGTTACATTCTCTTTTTTTTTGTAATACTATGTCCTTGAAGTCCAGTGTGGATTTTGTATTCAGAGTACATTTCATTTGGCCTAGTCACATGTGTTAGCATTTCTTCTGTTTGCACTTCTCTCTGGTAAGTTTAACTTGTGATTTTCACAGTGTGTTCACTCCCACATGTTTATACACATAGTCATACTTAGACAACCTTTCTTGCAATTTTGTAATCTCTTTCCATCCAAATCCCTGACGAGTCAGCTAGGCCATTCAGCACTGCACAGGAGTCCACATATATCCTACCAGTCACTTCTCACTGTACACACACACACATACACACACACACACACACACACACACACACACACACACACACACACACAATGATCAGGTGTACCATTTACACTTTGTCTATTTGAAAGGTTTTCTCTGCCACTATCTTTTTGAAAGTATGCTCTCCGGAAGCTGCAGACCAGCTTTCATCCATTTTTTGGTTGGCAATACATCCACTTACTAAGCAGAATTTGAGTTCTGTTTTTTTTTTTCTTCTACTTTTCATATAGAGACAGAGACTAAGCTAGTGAAAGAAGCCATAGCAATGAAGCTTCCTTCAATATGCCAGAAGCCAGGCTTGAGCCTGGATCATTCATGTGGCAAAGCAGTTATCCAAGTGGGCTATTTCATCCACCTGAGCTTTTTCTTTCTCTATAATCTGGAATTAAAAAAAAAAACCTCCATCCACCTTCTGCATCCCACAATGACCTTGGGTCCATACTCCCAGAGGGTTAAAGATTAGGAAAGCTATCAAGGGAGAGGATGGGATATGGAGTTCTGGTGGTGGGAACTGTGTGGAGTTGTACCCCTCTTATCCTATGGTTTTGTCAGTGTTTCCTTTTTATAAATAAGGGGGGGAAATCCTCCATTCAGAGTAGAGAATGAGTAGGGAAGTTCTCAAAGGATAGCCGTAGATGATACGGAAAACAGAATTGTCTGCTGCTGCAACTTCTGTGTGCCCAATTTCCGTTTTTCTACTTACAATGCACAAGGGATTGCAGTTGTCCTACTTTATCCTTTGAACATGTGCTTCAATATAGTTGATTCTCAGCAATATAGTTGATTCTCAAAAGACATTTATTTAAATCACTCCTACAAATGTCAATGTCTTGATCCCAGGGCCTATGTTGTGACTTAATAGGGGACATAACCTCCACTTCACATCTTTTGTCACCACTGGTACATCTGACATTATAAAGTCTGTCAGATCATAGGGTTCAGGTAGCACGCAGGGCTTTGTGAATTGTAGCTGGAAACAGCAATGCAAACCAAGTCCTATGCTAGCTGTCTGACACTGTACAGGCTGCAGTTAGTATTTTTGGATGTGGGATGTGCTGTGTGAAGAACCTGAAACCAGAGACTTACTAAGAATTTCCTTCTTCATAGTGAGAAGTACAACATTCAATAATTTTTTTTCTTTGTTTATCCATTTCACTGAGGGTTAAAGTTTACAGGATGGTCGTTGTCACAAAGGTACTGTCTCTCATCTCTGTGGTAGTTGTTCCCACCCCCAACTTAGGATCACTTCTATTATCATATATCCAATACCCCACGATCTTCTTCATCCCCTCTCAATTCCTCCTTTCCCAGTGTCTTTTCTTTTGGTGCAATTTGCAAAGTTTTCCCTCTGCAGGTAGGGACCAGAGCTCGAACCCGGGTCCTTGTACATTGTAATACGTGCACTCAACCAGGTGTCCACTACCCAGCCCCGAGATACAACTTTTTTTCTGTGAAAATATCATATATTAGAAAGGTGTTGGTGAGCATGAAAGGAAAAATTAACTCTTCTCCACTGTTTAGGTGATTTAACTCCTTTGGGAGATGGACTGGAGATTCCCTAGAACAACAGAAGTGGACATCCTAATTTTTTATGATGGTATAAACTGAGAGTTAATTTTGTTCTTGCCCACTGACTTTTGTTTCTAGATTAGCCAGGCTCTATTAAACATCTAAAAAAACTTTCCGTGAGTCATCATCCTGAAGCTACCACTATGTTGCTGCTCACTATGTCTGTTACATCATCCAGACTTTTAGCAATTTTGTAGTTAAATGTAGCACCACTTTTCTGCTATCATTTTAATTCAAGTTTTAGTATTCCTATTTGACCTCTACTTTGAACCAAGAAATGTCAGTAAGCTCCACATAGCATCAGGGGTGGGGATCATTCTACTTTTCAAATGGCAAATGTAGCTTCTAGATTTCATTGTATCAATTTTTTTTTTCTCATCCATTCCTGCTACCAAATTTCAGATTTGGTTGTTAGAAGTAGACTAAAATAGGTTGACATGTGCGGAAGCAAGAAGGAGGAAGCAAGGGATAAGCTAAACTGTGAAATAGGTCTGGCACAAGCTCAGTTTAAAACCACAGGAGCTCCAGAGTCAATGTAGCCCATTGAAGTTGCTCTATTAAGCAAAAAATATCAGGTCTGTATAGCCTTTTCATTCTGTCTCTCTCTCTCTTTCTCCTTCACCCCTGAGATTATTCTTAATAACAAGGCAACCCTAAATTGAATCTTAATGGTATATATTCATGTCTATTGCATCAAAAGAAAGAGAATTACTGAATTGTCTCAGTCATATGTGCAGTCTAAAGAACTGAAACACATGAACTTGATAAAGAAAAAGGAAAAAAAAACAGAAGTAAACAAACAGTCTTTAAGACTTTGTCAGAATTATGGTGGTTATATTGAGAGGGTGGGGACCCAGAATTTTGGTGGTGGGTGCAATGTGGAATTGCACCTTCAAGTCTTAAAAACCTTTAAACCTCTGTAAATCACAAATAAAAGTGACTTGCAAAAAAAAAAAGTGAAGATAAGTAAAAATTAAGAGACAAATCTAAGTCTTGTGCTTAGATTAAAGAACTGAACATATTTTTACTAATACAGTATAAACTTTGTCCTGTCTGGTAGACTTCACATTGATTATGAAGTTCAATTCCAGCTACTGAAATAGAAGAGGAACGTGTTTTAAAAGGAGTGATTATAACTGTAAAGGTACTAAAAATTACCTCAAAACACTAGTTTTAAAAATCTATATTTACACTAGATAGACATCTTCTTTATATAATTAAAAGTTTGAGGGGGCTGGGAAGTAGCACTGTGGGTTAAGCGCACATGGCACAAAGCACAAGGACCTGCGTTAGGGATAGGAGTTCAGCCCCTCACCTCCCCACTTGCAGGGGGATCACAAGCAGTTCTGCAGGTGTCTGTCTTGCTCTCCCCCTCTCTGTCTTCCACTCCTCTCTTGATTTTTCTCTATCCTATCCAACAACAACAGCAATAACAACAAGGGCAACAAAAATGGGAGAAAATGTCCTCCAGGAGCAGTGGATTTGTAGTGCAGGCACCAAGCACCAGCAAGAACCCTGGAGGCAAAAAAAAAAAAGGTTGAAATTATTTTCTAAAAAATTAATGAAAATAGTGAAGGAAGACAGAAGTTGTCATAACATAAAGAAAATAACTTTGATAACTAAAGCTAGGTAAAAAAAAAAAAAAAAAAGTAGTGCACGTACAAGTTAGCCAGATAAAAAGATGAATGACAATTTCTATCCCAAGAAGCTTTCCTGGGTAGCCAGCCACGTAAACTCAGAGTACTGAAATATAAAATCACAAAAGAGTGGCAAAAGTAAGAGTGAACATAAAATGAATGTTAAACCATCGAGGTCCTTGCATGCCATTTAGGACACGAACTATTAAGCAGTGTTGACCTATCCGCCAGTATGACTCATTTTTTTTTTTTTCCATCAGGGTTATCACCAAGGCTCAATGCCTGCAAAACAAATCCAGGATTCCTGGTGGCAATTTTTTTCTTTTCCCTCATTCTTTCATTTATTTGACAGGATAGAGAGAAATTAAGAGGGGTGGGGAAGATAGAAATGGAGAAAGGAAAAAAAAAAAGAAAGAAAGAAAGAAAGTAAAGAAAAGGCACTTGTAGATTGCTTTACCACTTGTGAAGCTTCTCCACACATATGGAGACCAAGGGATTGAACTAGGCTCCTTATGCAAGGTGATATGTGTGTTAACCCAGGTGCACCACTGCCCGACCCTCTAGTATGGCCTTTTTAATATGGATCAGGGGAGGTGTAATCCCTAGCACTGCAAAAACGATATCATCTGTTTTCCATCTACACCATGCCTCAGCCTCGCGTGAGCTTAATGTGCAGCTTGGCGATACGAGAATCCGGCATGAAGCCCAGCCAGTCTATCTTGGCGTTACTCTCGATCGCACTCTGTCATTTCATGAACATCTCATAAAAACTGCAGCAAAGGTGGGTGCAAGGAATAACATCATTGCAAGACTGGCCAGCTCCTCATGGGGCGCGAGCACTTCCACACTACGATCATCATCTCTGGCATTATGCTATTCCACTGCAGAATACTGTGCCCCAGTATGGTTCCGTAGGCCCCATGTCCACTTGGTCGATTCCAAATTATATTCCTCCATGAGGATAATTTCTGGAACCATCCGTTCCACCCCGGTTCCATGGCTGCCAGTTCTTAGCAACGTCGCCCCGCCAGATATTCGTCGGGATGCGGCATCATCTAAGTTCATTTCCCATGTCTACACTCATCTCGAAACTTTACATCAGGCTCAACCTGACGCTGTTGACTGGCTACGGAAGAAGGGCAAACGCTAGAAGTAGAAGAAGAAGGGGAGGTGTACAAAACAGGAAACAGAGAAATCAATTAAGAGCAGCCATGACATAGGGAACTAGGTTTATCATACGCGTTACTGTATTTACACTACCTAGCATGCTTTCTGTACAATATATACAGCTATCAAGTGAGAGAATGTTCAAGCAAAGTAACATGGGCCATCTGGATTAAAACAATAAATATGGGAAGGGGAAAATAAATGCAAAAGACGCATAAGGGCTGAATGAAAGTAAAGGGAGAGGAGTCAGAGGTAATAGATTTCTTGATTTGTACTTAGACACTTGCTCTAGACTGGAAGCAGTGAAGGAGATATAATGGGTGAATAGATAAAGGAAAGAAAAACTACAATCTAATGGCCACCTAGTAATCTATGATTAGGAGTTATCTATGTTGAACTTTCTCAACAAAATCTTTGCCAATGTGCTTTCTCATACTTGTTTTCTAGGCTCAGGTTCCCTATGATTACCACCACCCTGTCAGTGTGGAACAGCCTCTGCTTCTTTGTCAAGCTTTCTCTGATAAAGCAAAGCAGCGAGCCAATTACTGAGATCATTCAGATGAAAATTTTACTTTTGCCTGAATTAACTAGAGAATTGAAGCATAAATGGACCTTTTCACTTGACTGACTGAGATAATTGCCTCACTTTTCTAGGGGAGACCTATAGCTGGGAGGCTGTGTTTGGTCACCAAAACATGTTTGCCATATGCATTATTGACTTTTCTAGAATCAAGTATGCTTGGCCAGCTGCCACACACAAATGCTTTCCCTCATAGCTGGAGATACCTGAAACAATGCAAGGGGACACCAGACCTGAGACAAACCAAGGCATGAATTCTTTCATTTGGGGTCAGCTTGAAAATACATCCGTTCAGGTCTTTAGAAGAGGCAAAATGGCATCTCAGGGAGTCTGGGAGGAGGTGGCAGGACACAAGGCTGGTTCAATGGATAAGATGCAGGAAGTGTGAATTCACTCCAGGTGCATGGGAACAAATGGCTTTTTCTGAAAGGGGTGGGTAGGTGAATTCAAAAGAAACATGTAATTTGCATTTATTATTGGAGAAGTGAGAGGAGTTAATAAAGAGGGCTGAGTAGAGGCAGACATTAAAGCAGCAGCAGGACTCACATCAGAGCCTTTGGCCTGGATCGTATGTAATAGAAACTTCTGCTAACAGCATGGCACATGGAGAAAGAATTCCAGAGAAACAGCACAGCGTCTAAGCTTTTTCACAGCACTTATTAGCTGCTGGCCTGCTATGAGAGCCCAGAAGTGTACAGACAAAAGCATAGTCAGCAATGACCTAGAAAACTGAAGATCAAGACATACATTAACACACACACACACACACATACACACACACACACATGCCCAGGCGCGTGCGCGCGCTGAAATTCTGTGCAGGAAATTTGTCATGCACAATTATTTTATGATGGCTCCCCTTACTGGCCAAGTGGCAGAACGTCTCAGATCCTAAAGTGTTAAGGACATACAGCTGAGGCATCCCATCTAACATCTAAATCTCTTGCATTACATTTTTTTTAAGTTACAAAAAAATAGATTTTATAATCTGTGTATGGGGGTTGAAGATGAGAAATCGGATATTTACAAAATCCACTGGACCCAATTTTTAATTGTAAGTTATTTTATCTTACTGAGGAAATGCTATTTTACAGAAAGACTGTTGTCTCTGGGGAACAATTTCACATCTCTTCCAGATATGCATAAACACACCTCACTCTCCAACAAAGTTACTTCTTATTTTTTAACCATTATTATTTTTTTAATTTTATTTTTGAGAGAGATGTAGCCAGAGAGAGAGAGAGAGAGAGAGAGATGGAGAGAGAGAGAGAGAGAGAAACACCAGAGCACTGCTCAGCTCTGGCTTATGGTAGTACAGGGGGATTGAACCTGGGGGCCGAGGAGCCTCAGGCATGGGAGTCTGTTTGCATAACCATTATGCTGTCTCCCTCGCTCACTTTTTTACTTCTATGTTTATTTCTTCATAGTGGATATTGAGAGTCCAATGTTGGAATTTGTGATGATAAAAGAACGTTACTGCTTTAAAATTTCCAGACTTCCCATCTGATTTCTACAACTTTGATATGATGAAATACACATATATGTGGAAGTTGGTAGGTCTAAAGGTGCCACACTTCAGTGGAGACTCTCTAGCCACTCAACAGGGGGCTGTCTTTGCTTAAAGTGACTATTAATTTAATTTTTATTTATTATTTATAATATACCTTTAATTGTAAGAAATAACAATTGTTTAAAAATTTGTAAGTTGAGAGTCGGGCAGTAGCGCAGCAGGTTAAGCTTACATGGCACAAAGTGCAAGGGCCAGAGTAAGGATCCCGGTTTGAGCCGGGCTCCCTGCCTGCAGGGAAGTCGCTCCACAGGCGGTGAAGCAGGTCTGCAGGTGTCTATCTTTCTCTCCCTCTATCTCTTCCCCTATTCTCTCCATTTCTCTCTGTTCTATCCAACAATGACAGCATCATTAGTAACGATAATAACTACAACTATTTAAAAAAAAGGGCAACAAAAAAGAATAAATAAATATAAAATTTGTAAGTTAAAAAAATCCATGGGTATTTGGTTGAACAGCCAATACAGTGCACATATTATCATGCACATAAATGGGGTTCAAGCACAGTCTTCATCTGCAGAGGGGAAGTTTCACAAATGCTGAGGTAGCACTTCAGGTGCCAATCTTTCTATCTCCCTATCTCAGCCTTCTCTCTCAATATCCAAAATAATAATAATAATAAAATAAAACTAGGCCAGGTGTTGGTGCACCTGATTAAGCGCACGTACATAGTATGCAAGGACCTGTGTTGAAGCCCCCGGGGCCCCACCCACAGAGGGGTAGCTTCATGAGGAGTGAAGCAGAGCTGCAGGTGTGTCTCTGTCTCTCTCTCCCTCTCTATCTCCTCCTTCCCCTCTCTACATCTGTCTCTATCCAATAATAAATAAATGAAATTTAAAAAGGAAAAAAGATCCCTCTTATCCTGTGGTTTTGTTGATATTTTTTATTTTATAAATAGATTTAAAAAAAAGAGAAGCAAAAAAGAAATAAAACAAAATTACCTGTATGGAAGAAACCCACAAATGATTTGTAATCAATTATGTTGAAATATGAACTAGTAAAGTCAAACCATTTTACCTATTGGGTTGTAAAGTTTTTTTTTATTCTTTTTATGCAAAAATGAATCATGACTTAATAATACCCATAAGTATATATATGGCTTTCTAATTGTTCCCAAAATTTCAAAAAAGTGGTGTTAAAAAATGTCAGATAATATATTAATGTATATCCACATTCTTATAGTTATTCACTAGGTATATATAAGGTGATATAAATATAAGAATAGTGATGCTTTATTTAAAATTAGTAATGCCATTAAATATGTTAAGGACATTTTGTCATAAAGTTGTTTGAGAAACTAATTCATTGGCTAGTACAAGGTTAATTATTATTACTAGGAGCTCAGTACCTGCACAGTGAACCCACAGCTCTTGGTGACCAATTTCTCTCTCTCTCACTCTCTCTCCCTCCCTCCCTCTCTCTCCCTCTCTCTCCTTGCTTCTTCCCTTCCTTCCTTCTCTCTGTCTTATTACATAGACCAGACAAAAATTAAGAGGGGAGGAGGAAAATAGAGGGAGAGAGAGAGAGAGAGAGAGAGAGAGAGAGAGAGAGAGAAATACCTGCAGCACTGCCTAAACACTCATGAAGCTCCTTCCTGCGGGAAGGAAGCAGAAGCTCAAGGTTATATTTTTACATTAATATAAATCAAGATTAATAAATCTAACTTGCAAAGCAAATTATATCAGCTAAAAAATCACACTATAAAAAACAAGCTTCTTTTACTTAAGTGAATTCTACAATAAAGAAAACACCCTTGAAATTAACCACTTACATTGAAGTAATTCTCATATCAAAATTTTTATTTTCCTTTTTTTCTCATCATATCCACTGTATTTGGCTATGATTGGTAGCAAGCATGTCTCTAAATTTAAACTTTCAAAGATTAACTAATGAATGAGAGAGAGAGAGAATCAGAGCATCACTCTAGCACATGTGATGCTGAGCATCAAACCCAGGACTTCATGCTTGAGATCCAATACTTTAGCCACTGCACCACTTCCACAGAACTCAATGGCTTACAGTATGGTTTCACTACACCTCCATCTTAAAGTGATGAGACACTGTTCCAAATTGTCCTCATTTTCCACCATCTGAAACATTGGAAGCATGAAGAGGGGAAGCAGAGAATCAGGTCTGCTTCCTAATAGTTTGATAGTAGTAGCTGTCATCCACTGCCATTTCTTTGATGAAAATAAGTCACATGAACAGAAACAAAATTGCATTTCACTTCCTACCTACTGTCTTGAGTGTTTCCTAAAAATGAGACTTCAGTCATTCTTTTTTTTTTTTAAATATTTATTTTATTTATTTATTCCCTTTTGTTGCCCTTGTTGTTTTATTGTTGTAGTTATTATTGTTGTTGTCATTGTTGGATAGGACAGAGAGAAATGGAGAGAGGAGGGGAAGACAGAGAGGAGGAGAGAAAGATAGACACCTACAGACCTGCTTCACCGCCTGTGAAGCGACTCCCCTGCAGGTGGGGAGCCGGGGGCTCGAACCGGGATCCTTATGCCGGTCCTTGTGCTTTGCGCCACCTGCGCTTAACCCGCTACGCTACAGCCTGGCTCCCCTCAGTCATTCTTTAAAAGGTATAGGTAGGCGTGTGTGTGTGTGTGTGTGTGTGTGTGTGTGTGTGTGAGAGAGAGAGAGAGAGAGAGAGAGACCATTTTTCTTTGTCCTTGTAAGAAGAGACCTTCCACCTTCTGCATCCCATAATTTCCCTTGGTCCATGCTCCCAGAGGGATAAAGAATAGGAAATCTATCAGGAAAGTGGATGGGATATGGAGTTCTGGTGGTGAGAATTGTGTGGAGTTGTAACCCTCTTATCCTATGGTTTTTGCCAGTGTTTCCTTTTCATAAATAATAATAATAATAATAATAATAATAATCAGCAGTATGCAAAATAATCCTAATAGTCTTTAAAATACTCATCAAGGTATTTCATACTGCTCTGAGTCTTTTGACAGGTGAATTTAGGCCATTCACTTTCAGGGAAATTACTTCTTCTTCTTCTAGCGTTTGCCAGGGAAATTACTGATACATATGATTTACTTACATCCATTCTGCTTTTGTTTTAAAGTTGGTTATTCTTTTCCTATTTGCTTCTATTTGTCATTTTGTGTGGATGGGTTTCTATGGTGATTTTCTCACTAATTTTACTTGTACTTTCTGTTTCTTGTTTGGTATTATGGTTGCCATAAGTGTGATAACTAACTTACTGTATTAAAAAAGAAAGAATTTTTAAGTTTTGAACTAACTAGTATTTGATAGTACTCATGTCCATTAATTCTGTCCCCCCTTCCTATTTTGTTGTTCTTTCTTAGTTTTGTTGTGTTCCTACTTCTATTCTACTGCTGTTCACCTCATCCTTTATTTCTTCTTTTTCCATGAGCTTCCTTTCAGTGATTCCTGAAAGATGGGGTTGATGGTGGAAAATTACTTTAGCTTTTGAATATTTGAAGAGATCTTTATTTCTCCCTTATATATAAATAACAACTTTGTGGTATATAGTAAGCATGCTATCACTCTTATTTTTTAGTATTTTAAACATATCATTTCATACTGCCATTTCTCTAGTGTTTATGAAGAGAAGTATGATGAAAGCCTGAAAACTTTACATTTGTATGCCACTTCTTCCTTTCCCTGACAACTGTCAATATTCTATCCTTGTCCCTGACTTTTAATAGCTTCACTGATATGTCTTGCTGTTGGTCTTTTTGTATTTAGGTAATTGGTTGTTTGCTCAGCTTCCAGGAAGTTTATGCTCTGAGATTGCCTAGGTGGGAAAATTCTCAGATATAGTTTTTTCTGAATATAGTTTTTTCTTCTATTTCCTTCAACCTATCCTCTTCTTCAGGAATTTCTATCACTCTTACATTAAACCTTTTGATAGAGTCTGCTATTTCACAGAGGGTTGCTTCATTCTTTCTAAATCTTTCCTATTCATCATCTTTAAATTGAAAGAGTGGATTAATTATATCTTCTAGTTTAGATATTCCTTTATCTGCTGGAGTGAGTCTGCTTCTGAAGTCTGATACTTGAGCTTGTACTGTGCTCAAAGTGTCTTTCATACCCTGCAATTCTACATGAAGTTTTTCCTTCATGCTTCCTAACTGCTTAGTGAATTCTGTTTGAAGTTCTTTCATGTTTTTAATTTCCTGGAGAATTCTTTATGGAGTTCTTCTTTTGAGTGTCCTAGCTCCTTAATAAAATATTCTTTCACCTCTTAAGTATGCTTCTCAATACTGTGCTTAGACTCTTGGAGAGATCTCATAATGAGTTTTCTATAGCTTTTCTCTGATATTCCTTTTCTATCTAAAATTTCCTGGAGTTCTATTTTATATCTGTCTTTTTGAGTTGTCATGTTCTGAATTTGTTTTTGCTGTTTATTGGTTCTTTGCACATTGACTGTGCTGGTTATTGCTGAGCCAACAGGTGGTGCTATTATTATAATTACTAGATTTCACATTGTTTGTACATTAAATGGTGGAGAATTGGTGTTGGGGTTATGATTTTTGTTATGCCCTTGAGCTGTTATATACTCTATTTAGTGTGTGTGTATGACTTTGTAGAATTTCAGTCTGGATTTAAGCTATAGAGGTTTGTTACTAGGTGGCTGTTGTATTTAAAGAAGTGGGGCTTAGTTAACCATTTTTCAGTTGCCACCTAGTAACTTTTAGCTGCCAGCTGCTGCAAATTACTCTCTGAATGCCTGCCTTAGTTTGGGGTAAGGAGGGGCACAGACTGGTAAAGCAAATATACTGCTACTGTGGTGTGACCTTGCCACCAGTTTAGCAGACTCTCACCTCCCCCCCCTTCAAGGACATGGGCCAAAGCTCACAAGTTATTCCTTCTCACATCTGGCACCCTAAAATGCTATTGCTCAGAGGCAAAATGTTGCCATTTGTTGCCAGAGCTCTCACCCACTAGGGCTTGGCCTCAGTCTGTGCTTCCTCTCACCTCATCCACACACTCCAGCACCCCCTGAAGCCTTGGTGTCTCTGGATGTCCCAGATGCAGTTTTTTTAAAAAAAATTTATTAGGGAATTAATCTTTTACATTCTACAGTAATTACAATAGTTTGTGCATGCATAACATTTCCCAGTTTTCCATATAACAATACGGCCTCCATTAGGTCCTCTGTCACCCTTTTTGGAACTGTATTCTCCCCATCACCCACCCCAGAGTCTTCTACTGTGGTGCAATAAGCCAATTCTAGTTCAGGTTATACTTTTGTTTTCTCTTCTGATCTTGTTTTTCAACTTCTGCCCGAGAATGAGATCATCCCATATTCATCCTTCTGTTTCTGACTTATTTCACTTAACATGAATTTTTCAAGGTCCATCCAATATCAGCTGAAAATGGCAAAGTCACCATTTTTTATATATTCCATTGTGTATATATACCACAACTTGCGCAGCCACTCATCTGTTGTTGGATACCTGGGTTGCTTCCAGGTTTTGGCTATTAAAAATTGTGCTGCTAAGAACAGATGTCTACACATATCTTTTTGGATGGGTGTGCTGGATTCCTTAGGGTATATTCCCAGGAGAGGAATTGCAGGATCATAGGGTAGGTCCATTTCTAGCCTTCTGAGAGTTCTCCAGACTGTTCTCCACAGAGGTTGGACCAATTGACATTCCTACCAGCAGTGCAGGAGGGTTCCTTTGACCCCACAACCTCTCCAGCATTTGCTGCTGTTACCTTTTCTGATGTATGGCATTCTCACAGGAGTGAAGTGGTATCTCATTGTTGTCTTTATTTGCATTTCTCTGACAATCAAAGACTTGGAGCATTTTTTCATGTGTTTCTCTGCCTTTTGGATCTCTTCTGTGGTGAATATTTTGTCTATGTCCTCTCCCCATTTTTGGATGGAGTTACTTGTTTTCTTGTGGTTGAGGTTGGAAGCTCTTTATATATTTTGGTTATTAGCCTCTTGTCTGATGTATGGCATGTAAAGCTCTTCTCCCATTCTGTGAGGGGTATCTTGGTTTGGGTAATGGTTTCTTTTGCTATGCAGAAGCTTTTTAATTTGATGTAGTCCCATAGGTTTATGCTTGTCTTAGTTTTCTTTGTAATTAGATTTGTTTCATTGAAGACGTTTTTAAAATTTATGTGGAAAAGAGTTCTGCCAATATTTTCCTCTAAGTATATGATAGTTTCTGGTCTAACATCCAAGTCCTTGATCCACTTGGAATTTACTTTTGTATTTGGTGAAATAAAATGGTTCAGTTTCATTCTTCTGCATGTTTCACTCCATTTTTTTCCAACAACATTTGTTGAAGAGACTCTGTTTTCCCCATTTAATAGTCTGGGCACCTTTGTCCAAGATTAGATGTACAAAGGTGTGGGGCTTACTTCTGGCCTCTCAGTTCTATTCCACTGGTCAGTGTGTCTATTCATGTTCCAGTACCAAGCAGTTTTGATGACAATGACCCTATAATACAGTTTGAGATCTGAGAGTGTGATGACTACAGTTCTGTTCTTTTTTCTCAAGATTGTTTTGGCAATTCTAGGTCTTTTCTGGTTCCAGATAAACATTTGTAGCATTTGTTCTATTCTCCTAAAAAATGTGCTTGGGATCTTGATGGGGATAGCATTAAATTTGTAGATGGCTCTGGGTAGTATATTCATTTTGGTGATGTTAATTCTTCCAACCCATGAACATGGAATATCTTTCCACTTCTTTGTGTCTTTTTCAATTTCCTTGAGTAGTGATTCATAATTTTCAGTATACAAGTCTTTCACTTCTTTGGTTAGGTTTATTCCTAGATATTTTATTGTTTTTGTTGCTATAGTAAAAGGAATTTATTTCTGGATTTCAACTTCTCCTAACTTAGTGTTTGCATAGAGGAATGCCACTGACTTTTGAATATTAATTTTGTAGCCTGACACCTTACTGTATTGCCTGATGATATCCAAAAGCTTCGTGCTGGATTCCTTAGGTTTTTCTATGTATATTATTATGTCATCTGCAAATAGGGAGAGTTTGACTTCTTCTCTTCCAATCTGTATCTTTTTAATTCCTTGATCCTGCCTGATTGCTATGGCAAGAACTTCCAACACTATGTTGAATAGTAATGGTGATAGTGGGCATCCCTGTCTAGTACCTGATCTGAGAGGAAATGCTTCCAGTTTTTCACCATTGAGTATGATGTTGGCTGTAGGTTTGCTATATATAGACTCCACTATCTTGAAGAATTTTCCATCTATTCCCATTTTTTGTAGTGTTTTGATCATAAAGGGATGTTGTATATTGTCAAAGGCTTTCTCTGCATCTACTGATATGACCATGTGGTTTTTGGTCTTACTTTTATTGAAGTGGTGTCTAAGCAATGTGATTAAAGAGTTCACAGTTGTGGAAACTGACAGTTGTTTCAATAGTATTTTAATCCCTGATTTGGAGTTCAGTGGCTTAAAACCCTCTTTTGTTCTTTTTCTTCCCTGTAGGCTATGGGAGCCTGAGGGATTTTAAACTATAAGTAGGCTTCTTAGCTTAATGTGGCAGAGATAATCCAGTGGTTATGCAAAGAGACTCTCACAGCCCCACTGCTAGGCTACTGAGGAATAGATCTTCTCCTGAGTTTCCTAGTTGTCCCCTGGTGTCAGCACAGGGCCTCAGATTCTGAGGGCAGTAGTAATGGAGACTCACAGTTGCACTGATGAGTTGTAGGGGAGTTCTCTCCTCCCTTCAGCCGTCTGATTGTTGGTGAAACAGACTGAGGTGATGTCTCAACTGGTAAATTGCTAGACTGTTACCATCCTCTTAATCTCTCCTTAGGCTCCTCGCTGTCTATGAGCCACAGGTGTTTGCACTCACTGGTGATTTGGTGGGTTCCTGAAGTCATTCTAGCCTTGTCTTGTTAAGGTCCCAGGTGTTCTCCTTTGGTATTCCTAGTTGACCTGGGAGAGGAGAGGAGAGAAACACAGCTGATGCTGCTCCGTAGCACCACCTCCGGAAGTCCCTTAAATTTTTAAATCCCAGTTGCAGTTTATTAAGGTTTGTGAATTCAATGGTTGTTGTTCTTTGCTGTTCACTATTAATCTATTGCCACATTTCTTGGAAGTTAATTTTTTCCAGAGCACTGGTCAGTTTTGCTTATGGTTGTGCCTGTAATTGAATCTGAGACCTCAGATCCTCAGGAATGACAATTTTTTGCATAATCATAATTCTGTGTGCCTGGCCTCTTTTAACTGGTTTGTAATGTTTTGTTACTGTCAACAGTGTTACAACAAATACTCTTATTTTCTTTAAAAAAAAAAAAAGAAGAGAACATGGGTGAATGACTCCAATCGCTACACTAAATAATAAGCTGTATCTCAATGCAGGTGAAGAGAATTATACTCCTTTGCTGAGAATCAAATACAGAACCAAGGTATAGTGGAAGTATTTTGATTGTTAATAAAATTTAAAGAGGCCTGGGGGCTGGGTGGTAGTGCAGTGGGTTAAGCACAGATGGCGGTAAATGCAAGAACCTTCAGAAGGATCCCAGTTCCAGCCCCCGGCTTCCCACCTGCAGGGGGGTTGCTTCACAAGTGGTGAAGCAGGTCTGCAGGTGTCTTTCTCTCCTCCTCTCTGTCTTCCCCATTTCTCTCAATTTCTCTCTGTCCTACCCAACAACAACAACAGCAATAACAACAACAACAATAACAAGGGTAACAAGTGGGAAAAAATGGTCTCCAGGAGCAGTGGATTTGTAGTGCAGGCACCGCACCTCAGCAATAACCCTGGAGGCAAAAAATACATACATACATACATACATACATACATACATACATACATACATACATACATAATAAAAAATTAAAGACTCCTAATATTATATTTTCTCTTAGGCTAACAGTCTAAATTGTTGCCAAGCTTTACTTTTTACTGAAATAAACTGTGTTTAAATTGAGCTTCCTGAGAGGAGAGTTCACAGTGGCTGATTGATTAAACTATTATTAGGACCCCTCAGACTGGATAGGAGAAGTGGGGTAAGTGTAAGAGAAGCTGCTTTCAGGGCTCTGGTCTCAGTCTTTTAGGGGTTGTCATGGTGACAGCTGCCAGTAGGAACCCACTGGGAGCACAGTAAGCACACTGGCTGCATGAACTTTTTATCAGCAGTGACCCATCTCCAGTCTGTCAGATGTCAGCACAATGAAGGCTCTAACTAGGGTGTTTCTGCTTACTAACCTGTAGGACAGTTTATTCTTGCATCAACTGGTCAATTGCCAGATGTCAGTTCCGATGGAAAATTTGTCTTTCTTCATCAGCTTATTTCCATATTATATGCCACACTTCTCCCCCACTTTATGGTCATATCACTAGTGGTCACTAATACAGCAACTTCAATTCACCAAGTTGGACAGAATAGAAAATCCAAAGGAATCTGTCCACTAACAAGGTTAGTGGAATGCTCCACATCAACAGAAATGTCTCATGTGTGTGTTGTTCACTGCAACAACATAGTACTGGTGTGTGATCAGCACTACTGAATAACTAAAGTGAGGAGGTCAGAGAAAAGATCTAGGGCACCAAAAGTGACTCCATTTTGGACACCCTCCGCCATATTAGGTATGACCTCAGCCCCACTCTGAGTTACTTTTTGTGGAAAAACTACAAAAAGTTCCACCCTGAACCCAACCAGAGATGAGCAGGAAAAGTCCCCAAATATTGAGAAAAGAGAACAGCCATTGACCCGAAATCAACTGATCCTTGTTCTGCGTAAACATCCTCACCTGTACCCACCCTGTGCTAACTATAAAAAGCTGAGATGAAAAATGTTTGGGGTCACAAGATTTCCTCTGTGTGGCTCTTGTAGTTGCATATGACTCTGGATTTCCTTGTGTGTGATCGAGGACCTGAACCTCTAAGCGTAACAAAAGCTTTATATTTATTCAACTTTATGTGTAGTTAAGGCTATTCTGTAGAACAGCACAGTTCCAGGATCATATTTATGCCCAAGGAGTTGTGTACCACCTACTTCTAGTCAAGGAGAATTGTCTGTAGTAGCTTCCTCTCATTTGAATTAGCATGTTTAACACCCATTTTGAAGCTAGTATTATTATTGCTGCATAAAGTATATAATAACCTGCACTATACCTCATGTACATTTAATTACACTGCTAAAGAAAAGCTGGAAAAAATAGGCAGGCTATTTGAGGCTGTACAGGTAATAATCATCTCAAAGCAAACACTAAAGGCAACAATGAATTAGTTGCTTTGTTAGTGTAGTTATCTTCCTTGTTCCACACTTAAATTTTTCCTGGCTTCTTGATTTATAGATGGAAGTGTCAATATTTCATCTCAGCAAAGCTAACATAGACTTTTAGAACTTATTTTTATTGACATATAAACCAAGGGGCCTGACAGTGGTGTAACCGGTTAAGTACCACACAGTACCATGCACAAGGACCTATGTTCAAGCCCCTTCTCCTCACCTGCATGGGGATGCTTCATGAGGGGTGAAGTACGTCTGCAGATGTCTCTCTTTCTCCCACTCTATTTGTCTCATCCTCCCCTCTCAAGTTCTCTTCTGGCCTTTCCAACAATAGTAATAACAACTCTAAAAGGACATTACTTGACTAATAATACTCCCAAATCTTCCTCACCATGCTCCCAGGTCCTGGAGACCACAGATCAAATTTCTTGCTGCATGGATCTGCCTATTCTGGGCATATAGTGTAAGTCATAGCACCCTGTAAGAGGTGTTTTTTTTTTTAATTTTTTTAAATTTAATTTTATTTATTTTATTTTATTTTTTTTTAAATTTTTTATTTAAGAAAGGATTAGTGAACAAAAGCATAAGGTAGGAGGGGTACAACTCCACACAATTCCCAACACCCAATCCCCATAACCCACCCCCTCCCATGGTAGCTTTCCCATTCTCTATCCCTCTGGGAGCATGGACCCAGGGTCGTTGAGGGTTGCAGAAGGTAGAAGGTCTGGCTTCTGTAATTGCTTCCCCGCTGAACATGGGCATTGACTGGTCGGTCCATACCCCCAGTCTGCCTCTCTCTTTCCCTAGTAGGGTGTGACTCTGGGGAAGCTGAGCTCCAGGACACATTGGTGGGGTCTTCAATCCAGGGAAGCCTAGCCAGCATCCTGGTGGCATCTGGAACCTGGTGATTGAAAAGAGAGTTAACATATGAAGCCAAACAATTTGTTGAGCAATCATGGATCCCAAGCTTGGAATAGTGGAGAGGAAGTGTTAGGGAGGTACTCACTGCAAACTCTAGTGTAGTCCTGCTTTCAGGTATATATTTTGCAGTAGTTTATGGATACGTGTGCACATAAGCTCTCTCTCACAGAAACTGGTGTATATCTAGGTTATGGGACTTTGTTGGAAAGTGAACTACCTGAGATGAAATTAGAGTGTACTATTAAAGGAAAGGTCTCACCCGAGTAATGAAGCCGAAGGGTTGTCATTCCACACGTGAAGTCTCTGGATACATTCTGAGGTGAAGCATGTTGAGGTAGCAATCGTTGCTTTGGTTAGGTTGTGATCGGCAGATGCAATGTTATTTGGTTTGGATTGGGAGATGCATACGGGAAAGTGGGCCCTATCCAAGGGTTCCAGGACTGGGGGAAGTAGGGGCTCTATAGTGAAGATGTGAGGTTCCTGCTGTCTTAGGGTTCAAAAAGACAATCAATAGTTAATATTATCATCACATTATTTTTTTATTGGGTTAACTTTGAAAAGTCCCTTTGTTATGGTTTGCTGTACAGTACCCAGTATCTTGTATATAGCTGTGCTATTGGAAGCTTCTAATCTACTTGGTCTAGGCTTTTGAGAGAGTCCGCATATCAAATACATAGCCTATATATTAAAAAGATCTGCCTATTCTGGGCATATAGTGTAAGTCATAGCACCCTGTAAGAGGTGTTTTTTTTTAATTTTTAAAAAATATTTATTCCCTTTTGTTGCCCTTGTTGTATTGTAGTTATTGTTGTTGTTGTTGATGATGTCATTGCTTTTGGATAGGACAGAGAGAATTGGAAGGAGGAGGAGCAGAAGACAGAGAGGGGGAGAGAAAGATAGACACCTGCAGACCTGCTTCACCACTTGTGAATCAATTCCCCTGCAGGTGTGGAGCCAGGGGCTCGAACCAGGTCCCTTAAGCTCATCCTGGTGCTTTACATCACCTGTACTTAACCCACTGTACTACCGCCCAACTCCCCCTCTAAATAGTTTTTATGGCTAACTTCAAAACAGTATGTGCCATAGTTTTAAGTTACAGTAAAAATTCCAATAACGTCCAACTTTCATTAATATGGTAGGGAAAGAGATGGAATCCAATCCTTTATTTAAACCACTTGTATCATGGTGCTTCAATTTTACTAAAGAAAAAAAAAAGGATAAAAAGCCCTGTTATTTTGTAATTTCATTGTTTTATTGACTTTTCTTTTTAATTGATTTATTATCATTTAAAATTTATAGAAAATATAACAAGTGTGGTCCG
Organism: Erinaceus europaeus; assembly: GCF_950295315.1. Lineage (NCBI taxonomy): Eukaryota > Metazoa > Chordata > Mammalia > Eulipotyphla > Erinaceidae > Erinaceus > Erinaceus europaeus. The sequence continues at coordinate 25,491,996 of NC_080179.1, read as the reverse complement.
GGAGGTGGTGCAGTGGATAAAGCATCGGACTCTCAAGCATGAGGTCCGGAGTTCAATCCCCGGCAGCACATGTACCAGAGTGATGTCTGGCTCTTTCTCTCTCCTCCTGTTTCTCATTAATAAATAAATAAAATCTTTAAAAAAAAAAAGAAAATATAACAAGTGATACATAAAAAGTTTCATCCTCCATCCACCTAGCTGCTCCAAATGTTAAATTTTATACCTTACTATGACATTCCATGACACACTTCCCCAGGCCCCTGCTTCAATCATTGGAGCCTAAGCAGCAGAAAGAGGGCCCTTTACAACTAAGTTCTTCAGTGTTTCAGTTATTTGAATCTTCTCTGTCTACATCGATGAATCGCACACGTTGGAGGCCCATAAAAACCTCAGTCATTGGGCTTTCGGTCCAGTATTAAATACAAGTTTCTACTGACCGAAATATCTCCTTGGAAATTTGGAGCAACTTTTGGAATCCCCTGGGAGGAAAAAAGAAAAAGGCAGGTACTATTGCTTACCACATCTAAGTCTTTGCTCCCTAACGTTTTTTGACATTCAAGCTACTCTGATACTAAGAAAAAAAGGATGCTTCCCCTCCTTAGCTGCTGACCTAATTTAGTTGAACACACCTTATTAAATATTTACCAAACAATGATTTGTGGGAGCACTATATCAAATGGGTACACAAGGGCAATGTCCACTGGGCAGCTTTCTAGTAAATCAAAAGGCAAATGGCTTGTGCTCTGAGAAGATTGACATAAACTTGACTATTTGGGAAAATGGTTTCATAGAATAGCAGAAAACTAAGAAAAATGGATCAAAAATCATAACTACATATATTATAAAAACTATAGGGTACAATAAGCTACATTTTCTCTTTTTATGTGGATACAGAAATAAGTCTCCTCTATTTATTGTTCATTTTTCACATGTGCAATTATTCATTTTCCTGAGCAGCAATGGCATATCCAAGTGTTGGGAAATCTGAAAGTGTTTTTGTTCGATTTTTTAATTAATGAAGGATGGGGAGAGATGCAGAGCATTTCTCTGGCATATAGTGATGGCATCGATTGAACTTGGGACCTCATGCTTGAGTTTTATCCATTAAGATCTTCTTATTATGAAACTAAGACAAATTTATGAATGTAGAATACAAAGGTAAAAACTTTTAATGAGAATTTAACTTTCTGTAAATTGTGAAAAACTGACAAACATGTCACAATGTCAAAAATAACTATGGTTTTGTTTACTAACACCTCATGGTACTTTTTCTTGAATTATCTTGGTTAAGTTTTTCTTTTTTTTTGTATCTTTGTTTAATTTCTTTATTGGGGGATTAATGGTTTACAGTCTACAGTAAAATACAGTAGTTTGTACATGTGTAACATTTCTCAGTTTTCCACATAACAGTTCACCCTCCATTAGGTCCTCCTTTGCTATCATGTTTCAGGACCTGAGCCCTCCCCCTCCACCCCAGAGACTTCTAGTTTGGTGCTATACAACAACTCCAGTCCAACTTCTGCTTTGTTTCCCCTTCTGTTCTTATTTTTCAACTTCTGCCTATAAATGAGATCACCCCATATTCATCCTTGCCTTTCTGACTTATTTCACTTAACATGAGTCCTTCAAGCTTCATCCATGAGGTGGAGGTGAATTCATCATTTTTAATAGCTGAGTAGTATTCCATTGTGTGTATATATACCACAACTTTCTCAGCCACTCATCTGTTGTTGGACACCTGGATTGCTTCCAGATTTTGGCTATTAAAAACTGTGCTGCTATGAACACAGGTAAACACAAATCTTTTCGGATGGGTGTGTTGGGTTCCTTAGGATATATCCCCAGGAAAGAAATTGCAGTCATAGGGCAGGTCCACTTCTAGCCTTCTGAGAGTTCTCCAGGCTGCTCTCCAAAGGGGTTGGACTAATTTATATTCCTGCCAGCAGTGCAGGAGGACTCCTTTGTCCCCATAACCTCTCCAGCATTTGTTGCTGCTACCTTTTCTCATGTATGACATTCTCACAGGAGTGAAGTGGTATTTCACTGTTAACTTTTTCTTTGCTTGCCTCTATAAGTGATTTTGAATGTAACTAGCAGGTGACACTTGCATTGTCAGAAGAAACAAGTCTGAAAGTTGGGGACAAGCAGGCTAGAGTGGGCAATAAACATGATGAGCACCCTGGTGTTCACTCTTTAGTTAACCACAGCAAAACACAGGCACAAATAGAGCATAGTTTATCTTTGCTGCTCCACTTGAAAAATACAGACCAGAAATATCAGTGCCATCAAAAGTTTGACTCTTCTTAAACCAAAAATTTGGTTTATTTAAAGCCATGCCCATTGAGAAGAAAAACACATTCATTTAGGTTTTGTGGTTCAGGGAAAGAACTGGCAGAGAGGACGTAGAAGCCACAGTGTAGCATTCCTGGACAATCCATTGCAGACTTGGGGAGATCATTATGCAGACAGCTCCTGCTCTAGCCTACTCAGACTAGCAACAGGACCACAAATAATTCAAAGCTTAAACATTTTTCTCCCTCTACTTCAGACTTCCCTGCTTTTATCAAATGGCTCCAACAATCCTGCCTCTGAAGAGCCTTTCCTAACTGGAACGGGCAACTCCCTTTGAACTCTATAAACACACAATTCCCATGGTTCCCTTATAACTCCATTAACTGCACTTGCTCGCTGGTTGGAACACAAACCCTTTCATGCTACATTTGTTCAAATAAGTGTTGCTTTGGCAATGCTGTTTTCATATTCGGTAGGTCATTCTCAAGTATTATCAGTTCCAAGTCTAGTTCACAAAGCATTTTGGTTTTCAAGGGCTCTTTTAGCTATCATTAATGTCTTGTGACCATTTAGAGACAATAGGCTTGTTTTATAGAAACTAGAAATAAATTCTTGTATGGAAAGCAAATTATCTTTGTTATATGTATTGCCCAGCCCCAACTCTTACCTCCTTATCATACTTATTTTTCTTCCTCTTCATCTAGTCATGGTTCTCACAGTTTTAGAGATAGTTTCTTTGCTTCTTTCTTTCTATCTCTTCTTGTAAGTTCATGTGTTTTAGTTTTCTCTACAATCCATATATGAGTGAAACCATTCAGTAGTTCTCATATTTTACCAAGCATAGTTCTAAAGGACAGATGCACCTTTTCTTCATACTTCTATTATTCACAAAAGCCAAAGTGGAAGCCCGATCAGGGTCACTTCTAACTTTCTATGTGTTTTTTGATATCTCTATCCTTGGCTCTAACCCTAAATGTAAACTTGCCCTCATTTAACGGACTAAATACACAATGGACAAGAAAGTACAGAGATGGTCATGTGAGGAAGATCTCCTAAATAACCTCACAAGAATTACTTTGAATATAATTCAGTATTCAGACTGGGATATAAGAGCATTAAAATAAACAATGGTGGTCATCAAATTATAACACACTGAATGAAGTAGTAATCCATCAAGTCAGAATGAATGAAGAAAAACACTTTCAGTCTAGCGAAATAGCTTATTTGGATAGTATGTTGCTTTGCCATCTGCACAACACTAATTAGAACTTGACCACCATTGTATTCAGTGCTTTGATCTTGGACTATCTGTCTTTTCTACCTGGAAAGTTGGCCTGTAGCAGCAAATCTCCAGAGATGAATGAAAATAAATAAATGAAAAATTTGTGTAATATAATGCCATGTATTGAAAATAATTAATTTTATTGAATGTATAGTAATTCAAATGAATGAAGGAATGATAATACATCATAGTGCACAGGTGTCAAAGCAGGTAGGAGTCATCAATGAATGCTAAATTCAATGGGTGGAAATTTGAAGAAGTATATTTGCACTGTTTTGAAATTTCCCTTAATAAAATGTCAACCACAAGAGAGAAAATAGTGACCTTAAGGTTCAGAAATGAAGTAGGAATTAATCAAGGATAAGTTATCAAGATTAATGTTCTCAATAGTAGAACAGGTCAATATAGCACTTTTGATGTAATATTACGAACATAGCAACATTTCTGTGCTAGCCCCCTGATAAGAAGTAATGACCTGAGTTTGAACATGATTAAAACATCACATGGGCTTAGGTTTACTGACATGTTCAATTAACTCAACCATAACTAAACCTAAGCATATCTTGGCTGGATTTTGATATGGCAGAACCCAATATAAGGCAGGCAATTGATTTGTTCATGGCAATGTAAATCTTACTCTGCCTACCACTGACTTCTAGGAAAAGGTTAACTACATAAGAAATGTTGGCTGAATTGAAATAAAAGTTGGTATAGTAATAAAAAAAGCAAATTCAAAATTACAAATAATAAAAATATGGGGATACACACGCATATGTATATATCTTCCTTCATATACCTGAGATTCTTTCTAGCTTAAGCCAATTATCCCTTGTTTCTTAAATGAGAATGCAAGAGATCTATAACTGGACTGATCAAAAAAGAAAATAATGATAAACCCATATATCACAATAAAAAATTCACTCTACCAGATGTTCAAGGGACATCAAATTAGTATGGCATTTTCTAAATATCTAATACATAATCATCTCCATTTCCCATTTTTTATGACATTTCCATCAAATCTTTGTATTTTACTTAACAAATACCTGGTAACTCTAACCAGCACTTATAAATTAGATATACAAAATTCATGTGCCTCCACCTATTATCAAATCTATAATTTATCCAAAAAAGGGAAGTTCAAATAATTATAATGAGAAGAATTTGTTTTATTTTCCACATAGATAAAAATAGTCTTTTTGATGAAAAATCCATTACAAAAACAATTTCTAATTAAATGACTAACAAAGTATAGCTTTAAATGAGTCAAGTGTTTTGAATTTAAAATTCAATTTCACAATATTCAAGATTAGTGAATTTTGGTAAAAATAACTAGCAAAAAGGAAAAAGATATCTTTTCAACAGATAGTAATTTATAAAGTTTTCTTTTAATTGCTTTGGAATACACCATGTAGTTACTTCACTGAAGGAAGACTCAAGTGCTTCAAGTCAAGTAGGTTTCAGATTAAAAAATATTTCAAAATTTGCAAAGATATTGAAGTGTTAAAAATATTCTTATCATTCATTTAGCTTCAGGTTTGAAGGAATATTGACAGACAGGTAAACAAAAAGCAAAAAAAGTTTACCTACATTTTTATATAATAAATTCTAGATCTATAAAAATTTCCTGGTATATACACAAAGGTCAATGGCTGACCTTCACTAACTCATTTCATGTAGTTAAAAAAATACAGTACAAATATTTTCCCTTCCCCCATAAAACTAGAAGAAATATCTTAAATATATCTTCAGGTATACAAAACACACAAATATCACTTTTCTTGGAAAATTATTTTCATCATACTGTAAACATTTCTTTTCCTATATGTGGACATTCCAAAATAGTCTTTGGTATTACTAGTCATTGTGCTGTGAATGGAAACTTCAGGGGTTTCTGTAGCAGTGGTACACAGATATTTGAAGATATAAATAAGAAAAATGCACTTGGAATAAGTTACAATTAGCTGCTTTTGCGTAATTTTCAAAAACTACAGTGTATGCCTAGTCACAGTTTTAAGAGAAAGAATATCTCCTTTTTCAACTCCATAATTTTAAGGAACACTTAATCATTTTTGCTGAAAATCCATTTTTGGAGTGAATCTGATGGATTGCATGACACTAAGCTTGGATGCTCTCCATTTGCTGAAAGGCACTTGTTAAAGAATGGATTATATAGAAGTTGATCCTAGAGTAAAAGGAAACAACAGATATTAAGTTTCAAGACTTATGCTTAACTGATAAACACAAAAACTACTTTATGGTCTTATTGAGGCTAAAAGGAGAATCACTGCACACAATAATGACCCTGGGTCCATACTCCCAGAAGGATAAAGAATAGGAAAGCTATCAGGGGAGGGGATGGGATATGAAGTTCTGTTGGTGGGAACTGTGTGGAGTTGTACCCCTCTTATCCTATGGTTTTTGTGTACCCCTCTTATCCTATGGTTTTTGTCATTGTTTCCTTTTTATAAATAAAACATTTTAAAAAATCACATTTACCAAATGAACACTAGTCTAGCTTTTTGTAAAAGATTTTAATTATCTTTATTTACTTAACAGCCAGAAATTGAGAGGGAAAGGGGTGATACAGAGGGAGAGAGACAGAGACACTTGCAGCACTACTTCACCACTTGTGAAGCTTTCCCCTTGCAGGTGGGAACTAGGGACTTGAACCTGGGTCCTTACGCACTGTAACGTGTGTGTGCTACCACCAGGTGTGCTACCACCTGGCCCCTAGTTTAACTTGTGATATTTCTTTTTGAAATAATTTTTATTTATTTATTTTACCCGAGCATTACTTTGCTCTTGCTAGTAGTGCTGCTGGGGACTAAACCTTGGAACCTTGGAGACTGAGGCTTGGATGTTTTCTACTTAATCACTGTTATGTCTCCCCAGCTCAACATTTTCTCTTTCTCAGATCAACTATATCAGGCAAAATCTTGTCTGTCTCTAATGTAAACAAACAACACCATTTATAGCACTACTTCTCATTTCATAGGTGTCATATAAGTGAAGAAAGGAACATAACCAAATTTGAATCAAACTTTTAAATAAGAACATTCATTCTATCTATAAGTGACAAACTTAAAAAAAAAGGTCTAATAAAAAGTTTTAAAACAAACAAAAACCAAAAATGTCCTAAAAGTTAGCACTGTAACATTCTAGTTTTACACAAATCAAATTTTATGTAAGATACGCAATAGTCCAGCTTAACCTTAAAACAACTGTTTAAAAACAGAAAAAACAAAAAAACCATCTTCCATGTATTTTCTGACTTTTAAGATTCATATGGGCCAATGAGCTAACTTGGCATGTCAGACATTCCATGTCAGAGGGCCCATAGCAGATTTCCATCCAGCACCACCGCATATTTGGAGCTAGACAGTGCCCTGCTCACTCTTCCCCTCTCAGAAATAAATAAAGGAATAAAAAAATAAATAAATAGATTGATGAAAAATTATAAAAACAGCAGAGGAAAACTTCAGTAGAGAAAAAAAAAATTTTTTTTTCCTCTCAGGAAAAGAAATGGGAAATACCAGAAGAAACTCTAAGAAGATTCTTAGGGACAACTATTGTTAATGTCTGTAGAAGTTAATGATCCACGTGCTTTAAAAGAAACTATGTTGTTAATGTCTCCTTTCTTAAATAAGTAATTAAATAAAAACGAAACTATAATTAGTATTTAGTATGACTCTAAGAGTATGAGTATTTAACTGATAAAACATGTACTTTGTTATCACATAAAAAATTAACAAATGCAATTCTGACACACACACACACACACACACACACATTTGCTTCATCCATTTTTCTCAGATAAGCAAGTAGAGCTAGTCAAAAGCACATAAAAGGGTAAACTATTGCAGTGAGGTACCTTTTGGATCTCCCATATCTGTTCTCCAATGGCAACTGACTTGTGACCTTTGTAGACACATGTCTTCAGTTGAACAGGACCTTGAGCAGCATGAAGACATAATTCCTTTTGGATGTTATGCCGAATTTCACGTTGAGCAGAGTATTCAAAGTACTAGAAAAGGAAGAATGCTGTCACTAACAAAAGCAACTATATGATCAAAACAGTGGCCCAGTTAGAAATGTCAGCAACTCACTGAAGGAAGCCACATCTGCTTCAAATCATTCAGTAAAATTTAGTCATAAGAATAATAAAGTGAGGGGAGTTGGCCGGTAGCGCAGCAGGTTAAGCGCGCCTGGCACAAAGCACAAGGACCGGCATAGGATCCTGGTTCGAGCCACTGGCTCCCCACCTGCAGGGGAGTCCCTTCACAGGCGGTGAAGCAGGTCTGCAGGTGTCTTTCTCTCCCCTTCTGTCTTCCCCTCCCCTCTCCATTTCTCTCTGTCGTATCCAACAACAACAATAACTACATCAAGGGCAACAAAAGGGAAAATAAATAAGTAATTTAAAAAATTTTTGTAAAAAGAATAATAAAGTGAATTTTAAGATAGACTATACTGTGCAACTTTTCACAGGCTTATCAGAAAATTGATGTTACCAAGTACAGTGAAAGCTAGGATAGGTGATCCATAGAATAGCATCTAGAATATGTCCAGCAAGAATATTAATGGTCTTTTCCTTTCTGTAATTGTTCCTTCTTTCATATTCATCTTAATTAATGGTCTTTTCATTTAAACTAAGAACATTTAAATGAGGGAAGTGTCTATGCCTTGGCTTCCTTACCTGTAAATTGGGTAATTTAATAGCTTCCACTCAGTAGGTTATGTGTGACTCTGCATTTTAAAAAATCTATTATTGATATTATTGATGTTCTTTCTATATATACATTCTGAGTTTTCCTAGAAGGCTTTTATCATCTCATCCATCCTTACTTCCATATCCTCACTGCACTCTTGTTTTAGTCCTCAGAATCTCTATCACAACATCTTAAGTTACTGCTTCCATACTTCAGTTTATATTTCTTCCAGTTGGATTTTATATTTTATTTTAGTGTCACCAGAGTTATCACTGGGGCTCAGTTGCCTGCATGCTCCTAGAGGCCAGGCCACTTTTTCCTTCCTCCTTCTGTCTCTTTCATTCTCTCTCTCTCTCTTTTTCTTTTTCTTTTCCTTCCTTCCTTCCTTCCTTCCTTCCTCCCTCCCTCCCTCCCTCCCTCCCTCCCTCCCTTCCTCCCTTACTTCTTTCTAAAAACGAAACATTGACAAAACCATAGGATAAGAGGGTACAACTCCACACCATTCCCACCACCAGAACTCCATATTCCATCCCCTTCCCTGATAGCTTTCCTATTCTTTATCCCTCTGGGAGTATGGACTCAAAGTCATTATGGGGTGCAGAAGGTGGAAGGTCTGGCTTCTGTAATTGTTTCCCTGCTGAATATGGGCATTGACAGTTCGATCCATACTCCCAGCCTGCCTCTCTCTTTCCCTAGTTGGGTGGGGTTCTGGGGAAGCAGAGCTCCAGGACAAATAGGTGGGGTTGTCTGTCCAGGGAATTCTGGTCGGCACCATGCTAGCATCTGGAAGCAGGTCTGCAGGTGTTTTCCTTCCTTCCTCTCTTTCTTTATTTTTCTTTCTTTCTTTCTTTCTTTCTTTCTTTCTTTCTTTCTCTCTCTCTCTCTCTCTCTCTCTCTCTCCCTTTTCTTTCTTTCTTTCTTTCTTTCTTTCTTTCTTTCTTTCTTTCTTTCTTTCTTTCTTTCACAGGACAGAGAGAAACTGAGAGGGCTGGGGAGTTAGAGATGAAGAAAGAAAGAAAGACATTTGCAGACCTGCTTCACTGCTTGTTAAGTGGACCCCCTGCTGGTGGGGAGCTGGGGTTAGAACCTGGGATTTCGCACTTGGTGAAATGTATGCTTAACCGGGGGTGCCACCACCTGCTCCCACCCCCAGTTGGTCTTTTATAACACTGAGTGGATCTTGTACTTTCTCTGCTTAAATGAGTCACCAATGTTGCTAAGATAAAGTCCAAACTCCTTAAATGGCAACCAGATTTTCCACTTTCTTTTTTAAAATTTTTTTATAATCTTTATTTATTTATTGAATAGAGACAGCCAGAAATTGAGAGGGAAGGAGGAACTAGTGAGGGAGAGTACAGAGAGACACCTGCAGCCCTGCTTCACCACTTGCAAAGCTTTCCCCCTGCAGGTGGGGACCTGGAGCTCGAACCTGGGTCCTCATGCACTGTAACATGTGTGTTCAACCAAGTGTGCCACCACCCGGGCCCCCAGATTTTCCATTTTCAACCTCACATCACTCATTGCCCCAATTATATCCTGTGCTCCTTCTACACAACTCTGAAAGAGCAGAACACGTATATCCCAACTCTAAGACTCCGCTTAACTGTACTCTGCCTACTTAACTCCTTTTTCAAAAGTCATCTCAGTTCTAGCATCTTTCTTAAGTTTTCTCCATTTTTTTTTATTACATAAAATGATGATCTTCTCAGGGTTCTCATGGTCTGTCAAGCAAGGATAGCTTTCACAACACTCCACTGGGTTTGTGTTTATGTCTAGCTGACTTCCCTCATAAACCAAGCCAATGTATTCAGTGTTAATATTCGCTACAAATCAAATGTTTCATAGTGTTGACATTCCAAAGATAAAGATGCTAACATAATTTATTTTAATAATAAAATAATGAAGACTAGCACTGATATTGAGTGTGTCCTTATGATAGAAAAGTATCATCATATGGTCAAAACAGAAAGGATCCAAAAGAAGTGATCAAGTTAGATGATATCTGAAAAACATTTAACCCCCAAGTAAATAAACACAAAATAGCTCAAATAAAATGCTTGATTGAAATAAAATTTGAAAAAAAAATAAACCAAAATAAAATCAAGGGTGAGGCCAGGTTCATTGTCCTAAAATATAAACCAGAAAATATCATATTCTAAACCTCTTGAAAGCAACACTAACAAAGCTTTGCAAAGCCTCTCATGACCAAGTCTGAACTCATTTCCCACCCTCTCTCCTTAGATGGCCACCAGTTTTGTACATCACAATACATATTCTTTCATTAATTTAATGACCTGAATATAGACATGGCCTTGAAGTAATTTTTAGCAAATAAAAATCTGTGTTTCTCTTCCTATATTAAAAAAAGAAAAGAAAAGAATAAGTGCTCTGATCCAGCCAGATCAGCATTCTGAGTGCTCTGTGTCCTTGCCCCTGGGCCTCTGGTTTACTATTTCTTTTCTCTGCGAGGATTCTCTACTCTTCTGGAACATGGCCCTCTTCCCAACTCCTTCAGGCCTATACTCTACACTTCATAAAGGTACTTTTTCAAAGTACTCTGAATCTCTAAAAATAATCACTCCCTACATGAACACTATTCCTAATTTACCCTGCTTTATTTTTCTTTACCTAAAATTGAATATTTACTTTTCTTTTCATTCTAGAACATAAATCCTACTACTATAATTTCACTACTAAAATAGTGCAAATTACATTACAGGAGCTAAGCAAACGTTCATTGAAAGAGTGGATGAATCATTTTGTCATTCCAAAATTTCCAAATTCAGCTATATTTTATATGTAATTTTACAATGGCTATAGAGAAAAAAACTGTAAAAACATTGGTTGGGCACTAACATACAAAACAATGTATAAAATTTGCCTCCACTTATTATGACAGAAGTACTGTAATCCTAAAGTAAGTCTGAGAGAAATGTATAATTATTTTTATTTAGTGATAAAAACTTCACAAAAATTCTCTTTACTCAAGATCCCAATTTTTAGTAATATGATTCAATATTTCCAAAAGAATGCAATTGCCAAAGACTCATTTCTACTAAAATATATATGTATTTTTATCTATAATGTATTTACACATACATCACACATGTCACATCATAGGTATCTATAGATCTATACAGGTATATATACACACACACATGTATATGTATATATATATGTATATGTATATATATATATATATATATGGAGAGAGCGAGAGGGAGGGGGTACATGTGCATGTGTATACTTCTATCCTTTTCAGATTACACTTTCAATAATTATTCTTCAATGGATAATGTTCACCTACCTTTAGTAGGTTGATTGGTTTAGGTGTGTTTTATAGCTAGGTAAAGTTAATGTACTAGGAAGAAATATGTAAGAGGATGGATCAGGAGATAAATTCACCCTTTCTTTTTAGAAATCACATCACTCAAAATCCTATCTTATTTAAACAGAATAATATAAGTATTTAATATTGTGAAAATTCTCCACAAACATGAAAAAAATACCCACAATTCCCAGAGAAAACATCTGTCAGATCCTCTCCATACACCTTTGTTCTCATTCCCAATAGTCACTTCACTAATTCCGACTTAGTTTTTTTTTTTAAATAGTTATTTATTTCCTTTTTGTTTTCCTTGTTGTTTTTATTGTTGTTGTTGATGTCATTGTTGTTAGATAGGACAGAGAGAAATGGAGAGAGGAGGGGAAGACAGAGAGGGAGAGAGAAAGACAGACACCTGCAGACCTGCTTCATCGCTTGTGAAGAGAATCCCCTGCAGGTGGGGAGGTGGGGAGCCGGGGTCTCAAACCGGGATCCTTATGCAGGTCCTTATGCTTTGCACCACCTGTGCTTAACCCGCTGTGCTACTGCCAGACTCCCTCCGACTTAGTTTTTAAGTGGTGCTTTCCCTGGGGAAATGTATGGTAAAACAATCTAAATTAGATGCCCTTCTGAATAATCCCAGAATACTATGATTATCTAATCCCAGACCTTATCATACTGACTACGATTGCTAGTTTGGAAACATAAGACTTCTAGAAGGAAACAGAATTCAAATTGTTTGGACTCAGCAGAGCACCTGGAATAATAGGTTTACTTGGTGAATTTGTTGAATAAACAAAAAGAATCTAATCATTCCAGGACTATTAAAAGGCAAGGAAATTAAAATCTAGAAATAATACTTTAATAATTTTTTAGCCATAGTGGGTCAAACAGTAACATTCAATTATTTAGGCCTTAACTGGTAACAGAGTCAAAGTGTTAACAGCTTGGGATGTAGTCTGTAAAGGAAATTCAAGCACATATAATTTTTGAAAAGCTGACTTCGTGAAAATAAGGGTCTGGCCAGTGACACACTAGACTGAATGCACAGATTTCACTGTGCTCAAGGACCTGGGTAAAAGTCCCTGGTCCCCAACATTGGGGAGGAAGCCTCATGGCATGATGAAACAGGACTGCAAGTATCTATCACTCTCACTCTCATTCTGTCCTCTCAATTTCTCTCTGTCCTATCAAGTAAACAGAAAAAGGAAAAATAAATTAAAAATATGGCCACCAGGAGTAGTAGATTCACAGTTCAGACAATGATTCCTAGTCAGAGCCCTGCAGGCAACTAAAAACCAACAAACAAGCTATGGTTCATAAAAATAATTCTGCTATTGTAGAAGCCAGACCTTCCACCTTCTGCACCCCATAACGACCCTGGGCCCATACTCCCAGAGGGATAAAGAATAGGAAAGCTATCAGGGGAGGGGATGAGATGCAGAGTTCTGGTGGCGGGAATAGTGTGGAGTTGTACCCTTCTTATCCTATGGTTTTTGTCAGTTTTTCCTTTTTATAAAAATAAACAAATAATATGTATTGGTGGCTATAATAATATAGGCTTAGCAAATGAAAAAAAAATTCTGCTATTAAAGCTTGATCTAATTTGCTATTAATTTGGGTCAAATATGGCCTTTATATGTAATGGTGCAAAACCATCATGTCAATATCAGATACTGCATAGAATAATGTACTTTTTATTATAAGTGGCATTTTTCTATTATTTTCTCCTTGTGGTTCTGAATAGGTAAGCAATTTCAAAATGCTTTCACAATAAAATAAACATTTTAAAATGTTTATTTTACTTATTAAAATAAACATTATAACTTCAATGTTATTAGTAACTATTAATTTTAAAAACATTTCATAAATCGGTTTAAATAAATGTAAAACTGATGTAGGGCTCCTAATATATGCAACAACATTTTTGTGTATATAAATACTAACATGAAGCAAGTATTTTTAATACATTTCTCACCTGGTTTCCTCCAAGTCCATGACACGTATATAAGATTAATGGTTTACCTCCTTGATTATTTTCTCCAACATCTAGACATAAAGGCTGTCCAAGACTCTTAATCTAAAGAAAAGAATTCAAGTTATAAAATTTATTTTATTATTTTATTTATTTATTTATTTAAAATTTATTTAAATTTATCTTCTTCTTCTTATTATTATTATTACTATTAGCCTCCAGGGTTATTGCTGGGGCTCCGTAACTGCACCACAAATCCACTGCTCCCGGAGGCGATTTTTTTCTGTTTTGTTGCCCTTGTTGTTTTATCATTGTTGTGGTTATTATTATTGTTGTTACTGATGTCATTGTTGTTGGATAAGACAGAGAGAAACGGAGAGAGGAGGGCCAGAGAGGGGGAGAACAAGGCAGACACCTGCTTCACTGCTTCACTGCTCATGAAGTGACCTCCCTTGCAGTTGGGGAGCCAAGTGCCCGAACCCAGTGGGTAAATATATATTATTTATCCTTTATGCAGTTAATTTCAGGAAGTGATATTAATAATAATAATTTAGGGGGCCGGGCATTAGCACAGCAGGTTAAGTGCACATAATGCAAAGCACATGGACCCCAGTTGGATCACTCAGCTCCCCACCTGCGGGGGGGACTTCATAAGTGGTGAAGCAGATCTGCAGATGTCTATCTTTCTCTCCCCTTCTCTGTCTTCTCCCCCTCTTTGAATTTCCCTGAGTCCTATCCAGCAACAATAATAACAACAATAATGAAAAAAAAAAAGATGGCCACCAGGAGCAGTAGATTTGTAGTGTAGGCACTGGGCCCCTGCAATAACCCTGAAGGCCAGAAAATAAAATAAAATACATTAATTTTAAATCTTAAAAGAAATAAACCAGAAATGCTTCATCACTTTTCCTTCATCCAGATAAATTTTGGTGGCAAGGAGTACACCAAGTAAAAAAAGAAACAGGAAAATACTCACATATCCAGATATAAGAGGATTAAGGTCTGGCACATACACTTCTGGATAAATATTGTTCAGATACCATGTAAAATTTTTACATTGAAGGCGGTGCTTTATTTCAAGTCTTTTTGAAAGGTCACCAAATGACTTCTGTAAAAGATAAAAATTGAAGGGAATGCTTGGTTAAAACAGTACTGATGAATTATCTAAAGCTACCAATTGCATTTACATTTAGGTGTTTAGAAACTTATGAACTAATATGCAAGATGCAGTTCAACTACATCCAGAATTCACTAAGCAACAAGCTTGTCTGCTAATTCATTTGTGGTTTTATAAGAGAATCAACTAAGCGGCACTGTGGTGTTGATGTAGTGTTAATTAGTTAATTAATTAATCTTTATTGAGAGGTTAACAGATCACAGTACAGTTCTTGACACCTGGATATAATTTCTCATCTCCCTGTATAGGTGTCTGCAACACATTTTAATGCTCTTCTGTCATAATGCACCAGTACCCCAAATTTCATCTTTCCTTTCTGCCACAGCCCATCACCACATAACAAAGATTTCACATGAAAATGCTGTGGTAATATTAATGAAGGGAGCAGCTGGTGGTGCACCTGATTAAGTGCACACATCAGTGTGCAAGGACCTGGGTTCAAGCCCCTGGTCCCCACCTGCAGGGGAAAAGCTTCATAAGTGGTGAAGTAGGGCTACAGGAGTCTCTCTGTCTCTCTCCCTCTCTTATCTTCCCCTCCCCTCTAAACTTCTCTCTATCTCTATCCAATAACAAATAAATCAAAATATTTTTAAAAAGAAATGTTAATAAGAGTATCCAAAATTGATTGTCATTTTATAACCAAAAGTGAATCCAAAGTGAAGTATGAGAAAGCAGTAGAGAGAAAAAAATGTCAGTGCATCATACAATATATCCTACATCTCTTCTGTGGCCAAAACCAAACAAAAAAGACATAGTTGGGAACAATTTTTTCTAGTTTTAAAGATGCTGCCTACCGGGGATCCGGTGGTAGCGCAGTGGGTTAAGCCATGTGGCACAAAGCGAAAGGATCAGAGTAAGGATCCAGTCTGAGCCCCTGGCTCCCCACCTGAGGGGGGGGGGTGTCACTTCACTAGCAGTGAAGCAGGTTGTCTGCAGGTGTCTATCTTTCTCTCCCACTGTCCTCCCTTCCTCTCTTGATTTCTCTCTGTCCTATCCAACAACAATGACAGCAATAACAACAACGATAACAAGGGCAACAAAAGGGGAAAATGGCCTCCAGGAGCAATGGCAGTGCAGGCACTGAGCCCCAGCAATATCCCTGGAGGCAAAAAAAAAGTTGCCTACCAGTGGGGAAGATAAATCATAATGGTTACACAAAAAAACTTTTTGTTAAAATTTTATTTATTTATTCCTTTTTATTGCCCTTGTTGTTTTATTGTTGTAGTTATTCTTGTTGATGTCATTGTTGGATAGGACAGAGAGAAATGGAGAGAGGAGGGGAAGACTGAGGGGGAGAGAAAGGAAGACACCTGCAGACCCACCTCACCGCTTGTGAAGGGACTCCCCTGCAGGTGGGGAGCCAGGGGCTTGAACCAGGATCCTTACACTGGTCCTTGTGCTTTGCAACACATGCATTTAACCCACTGCACTACCACCCAACTCCCACAAAAAAAAATTTATGCCTGAGGCTGAAAAGGTCCAGGTTCAATCCCTCACACCACCATAAGCCAAAAGTGAGCAATACTCTAGTCTCTATTCTGTTTCTTTTCTGTATCTCGCTCTCATTTAAAAAAAAATACATACACATATAAATTGCTTACATGTAACAATACACTAACAATATATCTATAGAAAAAGACAATTTTAAATCAGTATGCTTTATTTTCCTTTAAGGAACTAAGAAAACATGCAAAACAATCTACTATTAAGCTGTAAAAAATAGTCAATAAACAAAATATAAAAGATAAATTACTGAGTTGTCAAACAAGTCATTACATTTTTGCAAAGAAAAAATGCATCATGAGTTTTCTGTAAAACCAATACATTTAGTACCTAAACATGAAAAAAGGAAACACCCATGGTTGTCAGTTAAACCAAAGAAAATAATATATTTTGCCTGTTGTAATGTTTGAACCCAGGTGTCTTAGAAAAAAGTATGAAAAGTAAAAGACTTCTGGCTTTCTAATGCACCTGACCAAGATCTATTTGTGTTCTGTGGCAAAAACAAGAGACTCACTCATCTCTTTGTGCATGACAAAACACTATGAACCATATCTGGTACCCACTGCCAGCTTAACTAAAATCCCTTTACGAATCAGCACTGATTTTTCCTAAGCATTGGGAGTCATTCACCTGTTCAACTGTCTGTAGCTCATTTACCTCACCCAATATTTAACTTGTTGGACTTCATTTCTGATGCACTAGACTTCCAAGGGCCCCAAGGGGCCCTGAGTTTGATCACTGGCATTGTATGTACCAGAGTAGTATGATTAAATTTATATACAAAAATTAGTGATTGACAGCCCTGGTTCATACTCTTGCTTCTAGTTCATTTCTCTACCTTCAGTTTGAAAATTTACTTAGTACCTTGATTTTAGGTATTAATATATTACCTAAAATCCATTAAATGTGTTACTTAGTTTTAGTTTCTTTGAGCACAATGCTACCATATTAAAAGATATAATACAAAGCATATCTGTATTTTTTTAAGTAAAAATTTTCCTTAAAGAAACTTGGACTGCTCTTTTATATTTATTTATTTATTCTCCCTTTTGCTGCCCTTGTTTTTTATTGTTGTTGTAGTTATTGTTGTTGTTACAGATGTTGTCATTGTTGGATAGGACAGTGAGAAATGGAAAGAGGAGGGAAAGACAGAGAGGGGGAGAGAAAGACAGACACCTGCAGACCTGCTTCATTGCCTGTTAAGCGACTCCCCTGCAGGCAGGGAGCCAGGGGCTCAAACAGGAACCCTTATGCTGGTCCTTGTGCTTCACACCATGTGTGCTTAACCCGCTGCACTACAGATAGACTCCTGACTTGGACTGTTTTTTTCCCCTTGACACAAGGTTATGACTGGAGTTGGTGGGTGAGAGAAAGACACCTATCGCACCATTTCACCACTCATGAAGCTCCCCCTTTGCCCCCAGTCCTTGTGCACGATAATGTGTGTCACCGCCTAGCTCCCAAGAGCACATATTTGAAGAAAGCAAGTGGCACACTGAGCTTTGACTCGTACTTTTGGTTTGATATGAATTTAGTTGACTCTTTAGCTGATTCTAATAAGTAATATGACATATAAATTTATGGGCTGGGTGGGGGAACACCTGTTTGAGCAGACATGTTACAAGGTTCACGGACCTGGGCTCAAGTCTTCAGACCCCACCTGCAGGGGGGAAGCTTGCAAGTGATGAAGCAGTACCGCAGGTATCTCTCTTTCTCTCTCCTTCTCTATCTCCCCCACCCCTCTCAATTGCTGGCTGTCTTTTTTCAATAAAATAAAGATAAAAAACATTTTAATTAGAAAGATAAATTTAATTGAAGATTTTGGAAATTATTTTGCTCTAACTTACTTGCTTAACAATTTTTGCTGCATCTGTGTTTCTCCTATAAAATATTTCCTTGTATTCATCCATCCAGACTTCTGCAAGGCGAACTTGGTTGCGAGCAATCACCTGTGTGCCTTTTGGAAAGGTATGAGGGCTTTTGCTGCGAAAAACATGTCCAACAACAGAGCAAGGCATAATCTCCAACTGCCCACCACATTGCCATACCTGATAATTAATGATATTTGTTTAAATTTACAGTATTTTTGAAAATTCAAGTGTTGCTTTTTAAGTACACTTTTAAGGTAATAAGAACAAAGTATAGAGAAGAAATATTTCACATTTCAAAAATAGTCTTTGCCCCCTGTCAATTTAACTTCTTAAATAGACCACATAAAGCATATTTTCAGAAAGTACTTGAATAATTTTTTCCATAAGAATGAATTCTAATACTTCCTTCCTTTGCAAACAACTATGGAAGCTTTCTAATACATACAGAAAACCCTATGTGTGTATCAAGTTCTATTTTAAACAACTTGCATGGTTACTTTACTTGGACGACACTGCACCTCCTCTATGGAATGAACAAGAAGTCTTAGAGCAAGTTGGCCTAGACTCAACAAGGGAAACAACCACTTATAAAGTAGTTGCTAATTTTTTTTAAAATATATATATATATAGTAGAGGATTGGAACACTCATTTGCCCTCCAAACAAAGAAAAAAAAACCTCTGGAACTATTTAAAGGGATATTAAAGGTTTGTTGGGAAGATCATTTCATAATACACACAAATAACATTACACTGTAAACTCAAAACTTATGCCATGTTCTACATTAATTATACCTCAATAAAATATTACTTGTATTAATACTATTTAAAGTTTAAAAATAATTAAATACCTGCTCATTTAAATATCTTAATTTGTTTTGTCATAAATAAGCACTAAAATAAAAATCATGTTTAATTGTATGCCAATGTTTCTCTTTATGTTTTTTTTAACAAGTGAGAAAACTTAGTAACATGTTTAATTCAACAAACTGTATTTCAGATTTAACAAGTGCTAGGGGCTAGAAATACCAAAATGAATAAAATAAGATCCCTGCCCTTAAATAGTTCAAACTTGGCTAAGATCATCACTGCCATTATGTGTTGGAGCCAAAACTTAAATCTTCTAACGACTAGTTCAGTTCTTTTTCCACTATATTCCAGCCTAAGGGATAGAAATGAATGACAAAATCAGAGCAGAAAAATGAACTCGTGAAATCAAATAAGTACATGTGGAGAATACCCAAAGTAGTTTTGATTTCCATATTAACTTTTTATATGTATAAGGGGGGAAAGCTCATTTAAAACAAAGAGTTAAATTCAATGTCCTTTAATATTACACATAAATGTTTTTCCATTCTGACTCCCTTGATAATCAACTCATTTCCTGAAGCACTAGATTTAATTATATTTATCTTGGCTGGCATTCAGTAGCTACAAGTGCATTAATTGCTGTTATTGCCTGGACACAGGCATTTAACTGATTTCTCTTGTTACATTGGCAGCAAAAAGTAAGTTCATTAAATTACATTTTGAAAAGGAACATCCTTATGTGAAAAAATTAGTCAGTAGGTTTTAGAAAATATAAAAAAGTAAAGACTATACAAACTCATGATGATCTGTAACAGCCAATTAGAACATGACATATCAGACTGTTTAGTATCTGTGTTTAGTCTTCATAAACTTACTCTGAAAGACATTTCTATATTTTCACCTCCCCAGATTTCCATTTCTTCATCGTAAGTTCCAATATATTCAAAATATTCTTTTGATATGGAAAAGAGGCCCCCTGCAAAAGTGGGTGTTCTGAAAAATAATCCATTGTCACACTGTTACAAAAACCAAATAAGATAAAGAAAGCATATTTTAAGAGCAACTGAATCAAATTCACAAATACATTAAAGAGACAACACAATTTCATACAAATTAATAAAGACTAAAAGTGTTGTCTTCAAAAGTCAAGCTTTATTTAAACTTAAAAAAATTTTATTTTCCCTTTTGTTGCCCTTTTTTAAATTGTTGTTGTAGTTATTATTGTTGTCGTCATGTTAGAGAGGAGAGAGGAGAGGAAGACAGAGGGGGGAGAGAAAGATAGACACCTGCAAACCTGCTTCACTGCCTGTGAAGAGACTCCCCTGCAGGTGGGGAGCCGGGGACTGGAACCAGGATCCTTATGCAGGTCCCTGTGCTTCGCGCCACATGCGCTTAACCCACTGCGCTACCACCCGACTCCCCTAAAGTCAAGCTTTTTGAAGGGAGGAAATATATTTCCTCCATAAAGCAAAAATGTTAAGTATGTCTACCCAAGATTCACTAGTCATGGAATATGGTTTTACTTAATTCTGCTTCCTATTTAGTAAAATCATTTGGCAGTACATAAACAAATGACTTTTCTATTGCCTACAGACAGAATACATGTATTCTTAATTTTGTTAGTCTACCTTTAAGGCAATCAACTTACTTTTTATTTAATTTTACTATTATTATTTACCAGGCTCTGTTCAGCTCTGTATTATTATGGTGTTGCTGGGGATTGAACCTGATTGCTATAGGTGCCTCAGGCAAAACAGTCCTTTTATATAACCATTAGACTATCTCTCCAGCCTCTGAGGAAATTAATTTTAAAATCAGAGTATACAAATTGCCAAATAACTGAAAACATACACGCATACACACACACACACACACACACACACACACACACACACGTGCGCACACTTTGAGAACAATTAGTGTGTTTTTTTTGGTTTTGGTCAAGTCATTTTATTATGGAACTAGTTAATGGTTTACATAACAGTTGGTGACACATGAATCAGAGCAATTATCTTACTTAATTGGGTAGGTTTCATCTTTTCTTCTTTGCTTCTCATAATCAGGAAGTGATTCCCAGCCAAATGAAAGGCTCCAGTCAAAATTTCCACGGTTATGGTTACTTCCATAAGGAGAAGGCTTGTTAAATTCAAATGTGTTTAGATCTATGGATGCAATATCAGGACTCACAACCGCAGTGTAGTTCTCAGCTATTCTGGCCAACAGTGGTTCTAACCAACCATAGAAGCACTCACCTGGAAGGAGGAAATTTTAACTAATTCAGTGAAGATACTGAATATCCCCTCCCCACTTTTTTTTTTTTTCTGGAAGAGGGCTTACAAAGAAGTGAGAGTTAATAATTATTTGGTTTTTGATCATTTAAGTAGGAAAGATTTCTTAAAAGTTTTCTTAATGAGATGAGAGCAAGATAAAAATAAGGCAAAATTTAGGGTAGCTAGAAAAATCTTCCTACAGATGATGACTCTTTTAACCTTAGAAAGAAGTGTAACAATAGGGGTATATTTAAGTTTCAGGTGATAAGTTCTCCTTAAAATGAACAACATATCAAAGGTAACTTTTCCTAGCCCATACCACCTAGTACCAGAAGTGTTTTTATCTACTTAAAATTGTCTCCCAGAGCAAGTTATAATAACTGAGGTTTTTATTTCTCATTAAATTTTAGGAGAAATCAAACCAAGGAATCAGAATGTTCTGATTTTAACTGATAGAGAAGAAAAAAATCATTCAAGCCAAACCAGTCCTAATGGGAAATGGAGGCAAAGAATGTCATTAATAGTTTAGACCCTGGTGATATGCCAGACTGCTTCACATGATACAGAGAATGCAGAAGACATCTAGTATGTATGTTAGCATGTGCAATCCTACTCTAGGATGTTCATAACACAGGGATGTAGAGGTCATAGAACAAGAGACTCATCATGTAATACCTTGATCCAAAAGAGAAGAAGGCATAGTTTGATAATATAAATGTAGAACAGGTGAGGGATTACTGACGGATGACATTTCTTTTAAAAGTAACAGTTTTGATTTTCATTAGACCTCTCTTTGTCTGTAAAATTCCCTGATAGTAAGTATATACTAAAGGGTTAAATAGGCCCAACAAGTGCAACAGTCCTCTATATGACATATGCTGAAACCCATTTTTGGGGGTCAAACATTAACCTAAGTGCTGGTCAATTCAAAAGTATTTACACAAAGTGTAATAGGCAATAAACTGAGAGTACAAGGGACTAACTGACATTTTAGTAATAAAGTCTACATTAAACAGTGACTCTTACATACTCTCTAAATACCTAATTAACACACACACACACACACACACACACACACACACACACACACACCAGCAACAAAACTGATAATGTTCATGGAAAAGACTCCAGAAAATGTTAGGAAGGGGCATCATTAATTTGGCATAAAAAGGAAAGTGCTAACATTTGAGGGTAAAAGTAAAAAAAATGTATAAAAATTAAAACTTTTGGTATTAGGACAAAGTTTATTGATAAGCTTGATTACATTTAAACAATTTTTTTCTCTCATTCTAAGGTGTAGGAATAAAGAATAGTAAGTAACACACTTTTTTTTCCCTAGCGTAGTAAGCATCTGAATAACCTATCCCAGGTAAGGATAACTTGCTGGGGAAAAAAACCTTATGTCAAAGGAGGTGAAAATGCTTTAAGTAAAAGAAACTCCCTTACAGAGTTATCTAGCTGGGATGCCACTTGCTACCATCAGCAACAGAAAATATTAAGCTAAGAGCAATTTGAGGACCTAAAGAAATTAACTTACCTTTTAAATTAGTGAGAGGGCAAAGAAAAGTATCACAACCATGTCTACTTACAGTGAGCATCTAAAAATGTTAGTGTTTCAGCTGTTGCTACTGATGCTCCTAGCAACCGTGCAGTGATCAGACCTTTTCTCTCCCGTTGTCTGACTATTTTTACTATAGAAAACTGCTTTATATATTCCTCTAGCTTATCATGCAAGTACTCTGTAAGAAAAAACATACAGGATTCTCTCTTAACATTATTTTCATATATAACAAATGAAAGCTAAAAAACAAATCACAGGGATATTTCTTCATTTATAATTTTAACAGCTTCACTTATTCTTTTTTGCCTCCAGGGTTAGCACTGGAGCTCTGTTCCTGCACCCTGAATCTATGGCTTCTGAAGGCCAGTTTTTCCATTTTTGTTGCTGTTGGATAAGACAGAGAAGCTGGGAGAGGAGGGTAAGACAGAGAGGGAGAGAGAAAGATAAACATCTGTAGACCTGCTTCACCACTTTCGAAACGCCCCCCCCCCACCCCCACCCCACAAGGGGGAAGCCTGAGGCTGGAACCAGGATTCTTGCACAGGTCCTTGGGCTTCATACTATATGCACTTAACCCGCTGGGCTACCACCCAGGGCGGCCCCACAGCTTCACATGTTTTTACTTTAGGATGAAATTATATCTTGATGACTTGGTTGGAAATAAAAGATTCATGCAAATTTTAACTTCGTACCTACTATAGCACACAACAGTGTAACAAATCCTTAAACTTATGCACAGCATACTAATACTGTAGTGTGGTTAAGGAGAGTGGAAGATTAAGTAGATTCTAGGAATTTAAGAAGACTTGGAGGCCTGAGAAAATGAAGGGTGCAAAAGAAACAAAATTTGGTGAAAAAAAATATAGGCTAGGTGATATCTGTCCCACTGAAGTATATATGTTACTGTAATAGGAGATTCTGGGGTAGAGCCCTATTACCAAGCCCATGGGAGCACTATAGAAGGTAAGGAAGTCCATGGATGGTGGACTGGTACTGAAAATGTCTGTCTTTCTTTTCACCTATTATGGAAGAGAGGGAGAAAGAAGAGAGGAAAGAGAGAAGAGAGAACTTGTATGTGAGAGGTTATAGGCTTAATCTCTTGCATCATCATTTATCAGAAATGAGCAGCACTCTGATAAAAAAAAAAAAGTTCAAAAAATATGAAAGCAAGACAGAAGCAGCATGTAGATTAAGAATGAATTTAGAACCAGATGAAATTTTGGCTATGCAATTTAAGATGCTGAATATTCTAATTTGGATAAGATACATTAAATGCAAGAATTAAAACAGCATGTAAATCAAAAACATGTCAGTCAAGCCAGTAAATATTTGTTCATCCTTGTGTAACTTCTCAAGTCTGATTTTACACCACTACATTCTTGATTTTTTTAAATATATAATGCAATAAGGTATTTTTGTTGGACCCACAGCTCATTCTCAAAAACAGTTGGAAATATTAAGAACATCAATAATTGTCTGGTGGTAAATGTTTGCTTCTGCCAGATTTCAGAAGCAAAGACAAATAAATAACTGACTTCTGTGATTACATATATGTCTTCAGTCCTCCAGTGGTATGTATAAGAGTTTCTTATTTAGAGCTTTAATAGTCATAAAGCAAATGAGAGCCCAGTAACATTTCTTATCGATAAATAAACCTAACTGATCAATATTTCAGTAATAGATAAGACACTTTTCTTAGACAGTGACAGAGGCAGAGAGGAAAAGAAACCACAGCATAGAAGTGTCCTTCTGTATGGTGGGGGCTGAGTAGATTAACTTTTTAATACTTTGTGTGTAGAAAAATTCTCTGAAAGGCAAGCATGTATTTTGTCTTAGTTATATTATCAAAGATATAGCTGTAAAATATAAACTCAGAAAACTTGGGTAGAGGTAGATAGCATAATGGTTATGCAAAGACACTCTCAGGCCTGAGGCTCCAAATTCCCAGGTTCAAGCCCCCACCAACCCCACTCACAAACCACAGCAACACCATAAACTAGAACTGAGCAGTGCTCTGGTTAAAAAAGAAAAGGAAAGAAAAGTGTTGGTATGCTTCTAAATTCTGCTTCTAAGACCCCTTTTGTTACACTGCTTGAGGCTGTGCTCTATTTACATAATCATTGTTTTCACTGGTTTAATCCCCACTGGCACACTATTTTCCTTCTCCCCACCCCCTATCCTACGTACTTCCTCTTCCTGACACCTCAGGAGACATAAAAGACAGAGCTTTCTAATGAAGAGAGATTAGAAGAGATTAGATTGTTGAACTGCATCCCCGCTTGTAAATAAAGATTGAACTGTGTTCCCAGCTCAGCCATGAGTCCCTGGTTGTCTGTCTCCCAGCAAATAGATAGACCAGCAAATGGCGCCCTCAACAGGGACTGGCAGAAAAGAAAGAAAAAGAAAAGAAAAGAAAGTAAAGAAAAGAGAAAAGGAAAAGAAAAAACGCATAAAACTTCAAAAGTAAAAAAAAAAAAAAGAAAAGAGGAAAAGGAAAAAAACTCATAAAACTTTTCAAAAGTCAATGGAGGCTGAGGTTTCTAAAGGGAAATATCACAGATTATTTCAATAAACTACTACAACTTGCCTTAGTTAAAACTTTTTACTTATTTACCAGCCATTCTTAACTTACTGTAAATTCTTATTGGCTCCCTAAATTTAGTCTCCACCCAGACCCTCACTTTGTGAACTTAAGGACATGAGCTGTAAAATTAGACCTGTGTTCAATTTAGAGTGTCATTCACTTACAGCTGGGGCACTGTGGGTTAGTTATTTTTCTTTTTCATGCCTCAGATACTTTATCTTACCATGTGGGTTATAATAGGACTTGCCTTTATGGGAGATTGTTGGAGGATAAAATGAGAAGTCCATGTACGAACAAAATTTGTTTTACAAAGACTAACTCATGGCCTAAGTACTGAAAAAGCCGAGTAGCTTTTGTTTTGTTACAATTGGGATTGAAATGATTTCTTTCTCACTTGCTTATCCACATACTTACATTGCTTTCCCCTATGCAAACTAAAATCAAGGACTATGGTCTGAGTTTCACAAATTCCTTAGCAGAATCCAGAGACACTTTTTCTTCAGTGGGTAGTCATTAGCTAATTCTTTGATTGATTCAATAACACTAAGTACACTTTTGTATATAAAGACAATCTTCCCCAAGAAACTGTTCCCAATCTATTCCTGATAGCAGTTTGGATCCTTTGGCCAAGAAATCTTTCTTCTAACATATCCAAACACAGAATTCAAAAGAAGTTAAAAAAAAAAATTAAGCACATAGAAAATTATCACCATTTTACAGATAGGTAAACAGCTAGTTGTAGATGAAGTTTTAATTTGACCTTAAGTAATACCGATCCAACTTGAGCTCATTCAGGAATAAATGTTGCCATCATTAAAATAAGATGTATCTGGGGCCTCATGGGGGAGTGTCTGTTTCAGCAGATACCTTACCATACACAAGGACTCAGAATTGAAGCCCTACTCCCTTCAAACCTGAGTTTGAGGTGAAGACTTGGTGAAGCAAGCCTCTAGGTGTCTATCTTTCTCCCTACCTCCCCCCCCACACACCCAATTTCTCTCTGTCCTATCAAATAAATGAGAAAGAAAACAGAGGCTACAGGGAGCAGAGGATTTGTAGTGCTGGTACTGAGCCCCATTTATAAGCTTGGTGGCAATTAAGTAAATGAATTAAAATAAACATGCATCTGCTTGATATTTAAAATATTAATACCTGTAGTGTTTGAAAATTGAACTAAATAAAATATTTGAGGGGCAAGGTAGTGGTGCACTTGGTTAAGTGCACACATGGAAGTGCCTGTAGGCGGAAACTTCAAGAGTGGTGAAGCAGTGCTGCAGGTGCCTCTCTAACTCTCTCCCTCTCTATCTCCCCCCCAAACTTCTCTGCCTCTATCCAATAATAAATAAATAAAAAGAAATACAAATAGTTGTCAGATTATCCCTGTGATTTATAAGTTAATAACATACTTCCAAAACAAATTAATGCATTATAATCTATAGTAACATTATGAGGTGAATAAATGCAGTTACATAAAATAGATCTATCCCATCAGTGTCACTAAAAAGAAAGTTTTTGGGGCTGGGCAGTGGCGCACCTGATGGAGAGCACATGTTGCAGTGTGCAAGGACCTGGGTTTGAGCCCCCAGTCCCCACCTACATGGGGAAAGCTTTGTGAGTGGTGAAGTATGGCCGCAGGTGTCTCTGTCTCTCACCTTCTCTACTGCCCCCCTTCCCTCTAGATTTGTAGCTGTCTCTATCCAATAAATAAAGATTAAAACAATTAAAAAACAAACAAAAGAGATTTCAAAGAAAAAAAAGTCTAAAAAATACTATGTGATATTAGATTTCCATATTTCTGATATGGGTAAATTTAAATACTACAAGTTTATATAGCAACTAAGAGCCAATAAGAAAAGATGTACATGATTACAATAGGAAGACTGGATGTTACTACCTTTGATTCTGACCTCCTTTACTTTAAATTCTGTTTGTACAAATAAACAAAAGAAGTTATCTGTGGGGTTGGATAGTTGCACACCTGTTGAGCATACATGTTACAATATGCAAGTATGTTGGGTTAAGTCCCTAGTCTCTACCTGCAGAGGGGAAGCTTTGAAAGCGGTGAAGGACTGCTGCAGGGGTCTTTTTTTTTTTTTTTTTTTAAATATTTTATTTATTTATTCCCTTTTGTTGCCCTTGTTGTTCTATTGTTGTAGTTGTTGGATAGGACAGAGAGAAATGGAGAGAGGAGGGGAAGACAGTGAGGAGGAGAGATAGACACCTGCAGACCTGCTTCACCGCCTGTGAAGCGACGCCCCTGCAGGTGGGGAGCCGGGGTTCAAACCGGGATCCTTATGCCGGTCCTTGTGCTTTGCGCCACCTGCGCTTAACCCGCTGCGCTACAGCCCGACTCCCAGGGGTCTATCTTTTTCCCTTTCTATCTTGATTTGTTTCTAGCCAACAAATAGATAAATAAATAAAATATTTTTTAAAGAATTTGTCTTGGACTGGGGAGATGGTTTGTAAAAGCCTTTTATGCCTGAGGCTCCAAGGTCCCATGTTCAGTCCCCAGCACCATTGTCACCCACAACTGAGCAGTGCTCTGGTGTCTGTCTCTGCCATTTTCTCTATCTCTGTATATCTTTCTGTTTGTATCTTTCTCATTAAAATCAAATATATTTTTTAAAAAGTAATCTTCAACAAAGGACTAACTAGAATTAGCTGTAAAGTGCCTCTACAGCTCCACTACTTGGATTATCAAGCAAGATAAAAATCACTAGTGAAGAATGATAAAGAAAACCAAGAGGAGGAAAAGATTTCTAAGGTTCTAGTTTGATTTTTAAGAGAAAGCTCATGAGAGGCAAGAAATTTATCACCTAGAACTTTATAAACCCTAACCCAGATAAACAGAAAAAAAAAAATCTCAGATAAACCTCTAAATAAATTTGTTGATTATAACTGAGTGGTAAAGTAACTTGAGTAAGAATTGGCAATTCAAATCAAAGATATCTATGTATGTAGTATGCAACTCGCACCCATGGCACTTGAGTTATTAGACTTCCCAATTTAGTGAATTATGTTTCCCATCCACTTAAAATATTTCTCTGTTGATAAGCAATCTTATTCCACCTAAATGTTAACTTTTCTTGGCTATTTACTTAATTTGCTTAGGGAATTTTATTTTGAAACAAAATAAATTAGAATGTATGTAAAAGTAAGTCAGGATGCTAATTTTTGCTTTATTCAATGACTGCCCTTTGACAGTCTGTGTACCTCTTATAACTAATATGTTACTTAGTAGGCAAGTTTGTTCTTTTTTATGTTCTTGTGGCACATTAAGTGTTTCACAATAAATGGTGCTTTGGGGGTTGGTGAAAGAACATTCTCCCCATTTTACAGATGAGTAAATAGCTAGCTGTAGATGGAGTTTCAATTTGACCTTAAATAAGATGGCTACAAATGAGCTCACTCAGGAATAAATGTAGTAATTAAAATATCATGTATATGTTTGGGATTTAAAATACCTGTAATTCTAGAAAATTAAGCTAAGTAGAGTATCTGTCAGATTCGCCCAGTGATTTATAATTCAGTAAGTTATTTCTGTGACTTATATAAATGAAATAAAGAATTTGATTATATTTGTAAATAATATTGAAACAGTTAAAGGAGCCAAGAAAGCAGGACTTGGTGACTCTTTAGTGATATTTAACTATTAATTTATATTATTAATCACTTGATATGTTAAAATTATGCTATTAAAGCATCAAATCCTAAGCAAATTCCTAGGAATTATGTACTACCTATCATTTATTCAATTCTAAGCTGCAAACTGGATATTTCTTATAATCCGTGGCACGCTAGCTTGTCTGCAGAAGGCTTTTATACTAGTGGTCTATAAATAAGCTGTATTATACAATAAATTTGATAAAACACTGCATTTCTATTATATGTCTGTTATAGAAGTGGAAGCAAACTAGAGTGGAGTTGCTTGCCCAAGTCATATAGCTAGTTAGGACCAGATGGAAGATAAGATTCAAACCAAAGGAATCTGAATCAGGGCTCAAGTCTATACTCTTGACCACTAAGCTTTATAATAAAAGCCTCACAGTGAGGACTAAAAATTTATAAATAAAGGCGTTTCAGACATTTCTGAAGCCCCAAATCTTTGGATTCTACTTTCACTCATTATACACAACTATATAAGCTATAAAACTCAAACTCTATAGTAGGCATACAGAGTGTAGTATAAGAGTAACACCACATGGATTTACAAAGAAACAATCTAACTTGTGTGTGCTTTCTTACCATCCACACTAGCATCATCCACCAAAATGATTTCCTTCAGCAATATGGCAGGCGAAGAATAGAGCACACTGTGTACAGTCCTTAGCAGTGTGGACCATGCTTCATTGTGAAAAACTATTATGACACTGGTGGTAGGCAGGGGAGGACAGCGCTTGAATTTTTGTTCAATACATCTGGAAGCCAGAGAAGAACAATGATAAATTTTATTGATTTATGTCACAGATTTACTCTCACTATAATTACCACTATTTAACATTCACCACTATATAAATAATAGTAATTTCTTTCTACATAAAATTATTTGTGCTACATGTAAATAAATAAAGATAAATTTTTCACTACAGAGCACTCATTCAGAGATCATGTCCACTAACAAAAATTAGAAGTCAAGGATTAATACATATTACTATAAACTGTCAAATGTGTGTGTGTGTGTGTGTGTGTGTGTGTTTTCATAACTGGGTTTTTAGTGCTCTGAGTCAACTTTCTCAAACAGAAAGAAAATGGTAGAGTGAGAGAGATGAAAGGGTAGAGATACCACAGCACAAAAAAAAAACAAAATCTTCCTCCAGTATGGTGAGGGCCAGCTTGAACCTGGTCTTCAACAATGCCATTTTAAATACAAATAAAATTTAAATAAAGAACTGAATCACTAAATAAAATGAAATGTAAAAATGGGAAACCCTTGTAATTGTCCAGATAAGGCTCTCCTCCCCCACTAAGATATACAAACAAGGAAATCAAATGCTTTAGCCACAGTGCCTGCCTCTTGCAGGCTCAACAATGAAATAAATCCACACTAAATGAGGACACTGGGAAATACACAGACAACAGTGACAAAAACCCCAAATGACCAGACAGAAATAGATCTAGAAAAAATGATGGAGAGTTCATAAAACTCACTATGAAATCAATTCAAGAGATTATAGTTAAGATTCAAGAACTAAGCAAACATTTTACCAAAGAATTACAAAGTACAGGAAAAAAAAATCCAAACACAGCTGCAGGGCCTAAAAGACACTTTGAATTCAATTCAGGTTGAAGTAAGAGGCCTAGGAAGAGACAACATCAATAGTAGAAGGCACAACCACCACACTCTGTGAATATAAAACTCTTGGGAAAGAAAAGTCTATCTCAATGAGATAGACTCCAGCAGAAAGACTAACATCAGAGCTACTGGCATCCCTGAGAAAGGAGATAAAGAGGAGTAGAGAACATATTCAAAGAAATTTTAATAGAAATTTTTCCACATTTGATCAATGTTCAGAATATAGAAAACCAAGAATGTGAACACACAACTAAATTTTTCAAGAAAAAATGACACACACCAAGACAAATAATTGTAAAACTATCTGAAACCAGAGACAAGGAAAAAATAATGCAGGGAAAGAAAGAAGGTCACATATGAAGGCAGAACCATCAGGTTTTCATCATATTTCTCCTCACAAATCCTAGAAGCAAGGAGAAAGTGAAATGACATATTCAAAGCATTAAAAGATAAGAATTGTCAGCCACGAATTCTGTATCCTTCAAATAAAAGGAAGAAACAAAGATTTTTTCAAACATCCAGAAACTGAAGGAATTTGTCACTACCAACCCTCCCTTGCAAGAATTTACAAGAGGAGTCTAATATTAAAAGAAAAGGCAAAGGAACCCTAACTTTTAATGTGATGATCAGTATTAGAGTAGAATAGAATTAGGAACACAACAACAATGGGAACTGAGCGAAACAGTCCAACGTTGGTGAACCGAGGCCAACTTGAAAAAGACTCTTGTAAATAGGTCTACAAAAGAAGCAAAAAATAACCCAATGAAAGGGTGGGCGAAAGAACTAAAGTTTCTAAAGAAGAGATACACATGGCCTACAGACACATGAAGAAATGCTCCACTTCACTTATCATTAGAGAAATCAAATTAAAACTACACTGAGATACCATCTCACACCTGAGAGAATGGCTCCCATGAGCAAACCAGGAAAGGACAGATGTTGGAGAGGTTGTGGAAAAAAGGTAACTCCTCTTGACTATTGGTGGGAATGCAAACTGGCCCTTTGAAGACTATATGGAGAGTCCTGAAATAAGTAAAAATGGAGGGATGCATTGGATCGACCTTCTCGTGGTGCATCCCGTGAGTATCCATTCATTGGGGAAACTGATGATCCTTCCTAGCCGACTGAATCCACATGGATCCCAGTCACTTTCAAAGCCAGCAACAAGCAGCTCCTGACAGCTTTCAACCTGACCTGTTGACTGGCTACGGAAGAAGGGCAAACGCTAGAAGAAGAAGTAAAAATGGAATTACCTTGTAACCCAGCAATACTAGTGAGCACTCAAGCATGAATTCAAAGGGACATTTGCACCCCTATGTTCAAAGCTGCATTATTCACACTAGGCAAAGAGCGAAGCAACTTAAATGCCCATCAACAGATGACCGGCTAAAGAAGTTATGGGATATATATTCCATGGAATACTACTCTGCAATAAAAAAAAAAAGATGGTATTGTGTCCTTTGGGACAAAATGGCTGGAACTGGAGTGACAGTGCTTAGCAAAATAACTAAAGATATGAAAGACAACTACCAGATGGGCTCACTCATGGGTGGAACCTAGAGATCTGATTTATATGAACTTGTCAAACAACAACAACAAAAAAATCCAAACAAAACAGATGCAAGCAAACTGTTTTTAAGACTTATAAGAACTATGGTAATTATCTTTGGGAGATGGGAGGGTGGGGATACAGAACTTTGGTGGTGGGCACGGGATGAAACTACACATAGTAATATTACAGTTTTGTAACAAACTATTAATAACAACTAAAATTTTTTTAAAATACAATATGCATACAAGGTAAGAAAAAGCATAAGAGCTAGCAAATAGCTCACTTGGATAGTGCGGTGCTTTGTCATGCAGGTTTTAACAAGAGCCCCAGTTCATTGAAGGAAGCTTCAATGCTGTGGTCAATCACTCTCTACCTGTGTCTGTCTCAGACTATAATAGAAAAAAAAAAAAACCACAACAAGAAACATAACATTTATCTTTACTGGTAAATAAAATAGATGACTTATTCTAAATTAAACTTTGGATAAACTACCAATTAAAAATAAACTTCTAAACACACACAAAATTAAAACTGTTCACCTATATTCTTGATACATTAATACAAAGAAAAAAGGACTAAATATAAGCCAGCATTTTGATATAAAGATTTATAAACAAAATCTGTAAGAAAAATTTATGAAAAACATATTATAGCATTTTATTTTCTTTTAATATTCATTTGTAAGAGAGGGGGAGAAAGAACCAGAGTATACATGGTTCCTTGGGACTGAATTCAGAACCTCATGCCTTTATCTACTATGCTACTTCATGGGTTGCTCAAAAGTATTTATTTGACTCAGAAAGAGAGAGTCAAGTTGCTTTGCTGGCTCGTAGGCAAATTTTGTGGACTTTTAGAATTTAAAAAAAAATTCCCCTATAATTTTTGCATGACTAATATATTAATCAGATGTTACAAAAAGATGTGATGAATAAGTTTAAAATTTCACAAAAATTCACACTAATAAAATGTTTCCACTTTAACTTGGCAAGACTTTCAGTTTAATCTAGAGTTTTATTTGATTAACCGATTACTACTAATATAAATGGAATTGTTAGATTATTAATGCGAGTGATATAAAATTTCAAAATATAATTTCATAATCCACTTATATTGAATCAATTATCATGTTAAACTTATGTATTAAAACTGTGCCCCAGCAATAACCCTGGAGGCAAAAAAAAACTTGGCATATGAAATATGCTTAAATTATTAATCATATGACCATCTATCTTGCTTTGGAATACACTGAATCTATATTTGAATGTATGTGAAAAATTACCAATTACTTAGAAAACATTGCTGAAATATGTTAAAATTGGAAGTTATTAAATCTTCACCAATGCTTTATAATTTTAGGTATCCTTCCTTACTTATCCAAAAGGATAAGATTTTATGTACTCATTCTTTATCTTGATTTGTACACAATACTATCTTGAGCTGACATTGTCAGTTGAAAGAATAAAAATCATGCTTCTTAATTTGTGATGTAGATTGCATTCCAGTTAAGACTTCTTCCCAAATCGGTGAAGCATGATACTACATTTTAGTTTATTAACATGAAAATGAAATTTGACTGTGTCCTACTAGAGCAGTTAGAATGCTTAATAGATAATCATTAATTTCTTCACACATCCATGTTAAAAGTGATGATCAAGTTAACCTAAATCATACAGATTAGAACAGTCATAGAAATCTAATCTACATAACTTCAGTATTGTGGAATTAATTGAACAGGTACACATAAATTAAAATAAAAATAAATCTCAAAAAATATAAACAAAATTTTAAAAACATATCTACAAAAGCCATTTTCTTCACGTTTACTTCCAAATCTAATTCTGGCATAGACAGAAACGGAACTTGTAGGCACTGTCAACCTTTCATTTTAAACAAATCTAATGAAGTTTTGAAAGCACAGGAATTCACTTTAGCTATTTGGAATTAACCATTTGAATACTATTTCAAGAAATACAGTGGTTAACTAAGGACAAAATACAGCATTAACAAAGTCTGAGGGAAAATGTTTATCAAAACACTGTATACTTGAGATCAATATACAAAGTGATTTGGTTAAAAAAAATACTGGCTTCTAAGAACTTACTCATTAAAGCCCTAGGTTAGAAAATCATAGTCAAATTACTA
Organism: Erinaceus europaeus; assembly: GCF_950295315.1. NCBI lineage: Eukaryota > Metazoa > Chordata > Mammalia > Eulipotyphla > Erinaceidae > Erinaceus > Erinaceus europaeus. The sequence continues at coordinate 25,457,652 of NC_080179.1, read as the reverse complement.
GTTATAGTAATATTGTCCCATAAAAGAAATTATAAAAGGGGCCGGGTGGTGGTACACCTGATATATTACAATGCTACAAGGACGTGGGTTTGAGCCCCCAGTTCCCACCTGTAGGAAGAAAGCTTTGTAAGTGGTGAAGCAGTGTGGCAGGTGTCTCTCTGTTTCTCTCCCTCTCCCTATCACTCCTTTCCCTCTCGTTTCCGGCTGCCTCTCTTCAGTAAATAAAGACAATAAAAAAGTTTTTTAAAATATAAAAGACACAGGGCAATCTGAAATATAGTTTAAAAACTAGAAGCAACCACAAAGTATACGAATTAGATCATAAAATATTATCATCTAATAACTCCAAGATCTTGGCACATTTTTACATATTTCATCTCACTGAAACAATCAGGGAGGCAGAAACAAATCCTCCACCTTCCATTCTTCCCATGAAAACAGGCCCATATTAAGTCCAGGATGTATGAGAAAACTAATTTTCAGATCTAAAATTAAATTTTCTAATTTCAAAGATAATAATTTTTCTATCTATACTGCCTCTCTAAACATAGCCATAAACCCTAACTTAATAATTATAAAAATGGTTAATACATATCAAATCAATAATTTTTATCTTGACTCTTGGAGGCTGAAGAATAAGCAACTTCAATAATTTAATGCCCACACCCTGCAAACCCTGGGGAAATGCCATTAACATTAAATATTCTTTGACATACTCAGGAGGTCGGGTATCTGGCCCAAGATCTCGATGCAAAGATATTCTGTCACTTGCAAAAGCATTGAAACAGTGCTTTGCTTCTCCTCGTTCTTTTTCTTTCTGTTCTTCAATACTTAAATTGGTTTTCTTGAATGCTTTACCCGCAGCACCAGGAGCATTTGAATCCTGAGGTGGGCGGTCAAGAACGGGCTTGAGTTCTGCAGCTGTATAATATCCTTGTAAACAGGGTCTCTTGCCAGCATCAATGTTTTGCCGGACAGGGGCTCCTATTTGCATTTTTGGCATTACATCTTTAATATTGTTTACAGCTTCCAGCATAAAATCAAACATCTTGTTTTTGTTTTTCATATTTCTTTCCATCCTCGATTCCTCTTTGGAGTGTTGAACACTTACTTCTCTTTGCATCAAAATCAAAAATATTACAAAGAAAAAAATCACTGCACCAAGTCTCCAGAACTTTTTATGGTATTGTCTTTTTAGATGTAATTTTACTAGTCGCTTTAGGTGAGCCATTCTGACATTGAAAGTTTTTCACTTGACAAATAACAATTACAGTTTCCTCTGTTATTTATAATTTTTATCATAGATTTGCTGGCAGGAAGGTTTTTTTTTTTTTAAATGGTAATACCTATAAACAAAAATGATAAATAGCATTAGTAGTTACTTATTCCTTTAGGTACCACTTAATGCATTCACTTAACCAGTAACTAAACATAAATTACAAACAGTGTGCTATGATGGTTAACAAGAATACAAAGGTACCTTTTTTTATCAAGACAATCACTCTTTTAGACAGAATACTGGCCTAGGGAGATAGTTCCGCATGTTATAATGATAGTACAGGATTTGTATGCCTGTCCAGGTCACAGGTTCAATACCTGGCAACAACATATCCCAGAGCTAAGTGACACTCTCATCAATTCCTCCTCCCTTCCCTTTGTGTCTCTCAAATAAATATTTAAGGTAAAAATAGCAGAACTGCTATAATTTGCTATACTAGGTTGGGCTATATAATATTAAGACTTTATCTCCAGCAAAAAATATATATATTTTCTTTCCTAATTCTGACTAGCATCTACTGTATAATTTTATTATCATAAAATCATTCCTGTTGCTATATTATGAGTTTAAAAAGTATATCTTAACTCAATAACCACATGGTCAAAGAATTTCATAAAAGTGATTATAAAGAAAAGATGAATACATAAGACAGTGAAAGTATACTGACAGGTACAATCAGCTATACATCTAAAATAGTGATTAAAAAAATAAAATAGCTGTTGGGCTCAGACAAAAAGTAGTAAAGTCATGGGTCCCTAGGAATATACCTAAAATAGACTTCCCAGATTCTTCCAATACGAAGACACAAAATTTCATCGCTATATTCTGACATTTAGGTTATTGACTATTAAATATTTTTTCTGCTTCATATCTTTTAAAAATATATTTATTTATTTATTTATTCCCTTTTGTTGCCCTTGTTTTTATTGTTGTTGTTGTTATTGATGTCATCATTGTTGGATAGGACAGAGAGAAATGGAGAGAGGAGGGGAAGACAGAGAGGGAGAGAAAGACAGACACCTGCAGACCCGCTTCACTGCTTGTGAAGCAACTCCCCTGTAGGTGGGGAGCTGGTGGCTGGAACCGGGATCCTCAAGCTGGTCCTTGCGCGCTTTGTGCCACGTGCACCTAACCTGCTGCGCTATCGCCCCACTCCCTTCTGCTTCATATCTTAATGCTTTTCAGCCACCAAGTTGTAGATGCTACCATAATCCCATCATGACTTCCCTGGGCAGACCACCTCACCAATGTGTCCTGGAACCTCACCTACATAGGGAAAGATAGAAACCCATCCCACTAGGGAAAGACTGAAACAGGCTGAGGGGTATGGATCAACCTGTCAACGCCCATGTCCAGCAGAGAAGCAATTATAGATGCCAGAATTTCCACCTGCTGAATCCCATAAAGATCTTTGGTGCATACTCTCAGAGAGGTAAAAAAATAGGGAAGCTTTCAATAAAGGGGGTGGGATAAGGAACTCTGGTGGTGGTAACTGTATGGAATTGCCTGCTTCTTATCTTACGATCTTGCCAATCACTATTAAATCACTAATAAAAACTAAAACTAAAAAAATAAAATGCTGACTTTAAAATTATGATTTTTTTTCTTTAATGGATGAACCTTTACTTTACCTAAGGCTATTAAGATAATAAAGCATTTTACCAACTAGTAAACTAGCATTCTCCCAGTGAATGTTCACCTGGTAGTACTTGTGAACTTTAACAGCTAATAACAACTAGAAAATTAAGACCACCTAAAATATTGCTAGATGACAGTTACTTTTAGCAGTTCATATAAATATAATAATATATAGAAAGAAGAAATGGCATTAAGCTCCCTTTAGTGAATTTAAGGAGGTGAATTTAAGAGATCACTGAGCTACAAAAACAGTATTTGAATACGATACTACTTATAGTTGACCTTTAAAACAGGGTGGGGACCAATGAGCATCTCATCTGGGAGGGTGTCAGATTGACCATGTATACCATCAAGGTGTGGGCCCTCAGTAGATCACATGAGAGTATTACTACTGCCCTGGGGGGAGTTTTGGTGCTGTTGTGTCTCTCCCTCTCTTTATCTGAAAACTTATTCATTGCCAGAAATGATGATGCTCTAGAATTGAAAGAAAAAGGGAAGAAGAAAGAAGAATGGAAAAGGAGGATGAGGAAGAAGTAGAGAAAGAGAAGAATAAAGATAGATAGCAATCACTGTGTGTGTTGATGCCACGTGTGCTGTCCAGTGTCACGGAAATACCAAGACACTGAGGGAAGCTTCTGTCTCTTCCTCTTTATTCTCCTTCTACTTGACTAGGGGAAAAAAAAAAAGTCCTCCAGTAAGGAAGTCAAAGAAAGCTCATGAAAGACACTGACAGTGTCTGTCTATTCACATTTATTTTTCCTGGCACTTATTATAAATACAATATTGGTGACAGAGAAGGTCATTTAATAAATATTTGTTGACTGAAAAAATAGAAGGAAGGCCATTCTTTACTATTAGAAATACCAATAAAATATTAAATTTTGTTAAATATTGATTAAGTTGCTGATACACATAAAAATAAGTTCTCATTTAGTCTTCCAATAATCTTATGAAGTTTACATTACTCATGTTTTACTGAAAATATTAGGAGACTAACAAATTAAGTGACAGTCAATGTCATTCAGATTAATGGAAGAGCCGTCTTTTCTCAAGTGTATTTAAACTCAGATGTGATTTGAAATCCTCAGCGGAAGTGATCTAAAATAAGGCCTTAGTAGTCAATAATCATTACAGTATGTAAATAGGTAAGAGGAAGATCTAAAATATAAATAGCTTCATCACTTGAGGGTAAGTTCCATGAATAAATTTGCTTAAAAAAAAGAACAATTATTTTCAGAGCACATTTCTTGAAATAAATATTAGTACGAGATTTTCAATCAAAATAAAGATAAAGACATTGAGTCTTTTTAGTAGCAAAGTCTATTAAAGTAGAAATACGGTATTTCACTTTTTTGAATACTTTCTAAAGGAATAATATTTTATTAGTTGCTGATCACCTGAAGATTCCAATATCGTTTCTCCAGGAGTTTTACATTTTACATTGCTAATATACACTGTCAAACTTCCATTATTGATAAGTTACACTCAGTATTAAGCACCTCCATCAGTGGTCCTCAGTTCTAGGAAATACAATAGTAGATAGCTTTTTAACAATATGGTGTTTTCAAAAAAGAACTTGGACTGGGTTTGCACCAAAGTAAAGGAATCTGGGACTGGGGGAGGAGGGTTCAAGTCCTGGAACTTGATGATGATGACAGAGGACCTAGCGAGGGTTGAATTGTTATGTAGAAAACTGAGAAATGTTACACATGTACAAACTACTGTATTTCAGTGTTGACTGTAAACCAGTAATCCTCCCAAATAAAGGGAAAAAAAGAAAAAATATATATGGTGTTTTATGTTGTGTTTTATCAGCAGAACAGGAAACAACAGGTATAGTCAAGGATGTGGAGAAAAAGGAACTCTGTTTCAGTATTGGTGGGAACATAAACTGATGCATCACCTTTGAAAAAACATATGGACATCACTTAAGCAAATAAACATAGAAGGATGTTATTATTCAACAATGCTACTCTTAGGCATTTATCTAAAGGACATTCACACACTAAGGGACATACACACCTCAATTATTCTCAATGGCCAGAGTAGAACCAGCCTAACTGCTCATTGACAGATGCCTGGACAGAAAAGTTATGGAATACATATTTCATACACAGCCCCAAATATAGCTCGGAGACAAAACTGATAGAATTGGAGGTTATTATACTTGGCAAAATAAGTAGAGGTGAAAGACTATTACAGGACAGTTTCACTCAGGTGTGGAAACTAGAGAACTTAAGACACATGAACTTGCAAAAACAAACAAAAATAACAAAAATAGAAGCAGACAAACTGTCTTTAGGACTCTGAGAACTGTGATGGCTATCACTGGGAGTAAGGAGGGACAGAACATTGGCAGTGGGTGTAGTATGGAACTAAACTCTGTAGATAGTCTTGTAAACCACTATCATATTACTAATAAAATATTTAAAAATTATAATGTGATATTGCCTTAGGATCCACCTCTAGAGATTTAAGTACTTGAAGGGTCTGGTTTGGCCCATACTTTTGTTGTTATTTCAGGCTCTCAGATCATTTTAATGGGCAGCAAAGAATCACTGGTCTGGCAGCTACTGAATTTGCAAGTCAATGATTCTGTGAATCAAACCCTAGGTTTGTTTCCACATATCACCTATGCCAGAACAGAGTAGTGTTTTGGTCTCTCCTCCTCTAATGAAACAAACAAATGAATAAATACACAAATAAATAACCACTTATCAGTGGTTATTTATTTATTGCCTACGGCAATATTTTGAAGATTTATCTAAAGAATACAGAAACATTAATTTTGTAGGACATATGCATCCATGTATTCATAGCTGCACTATTCACAAATCAAACTATGAAATCAGGCTAAATGTCCTTTAACAGATGGCTGAATAAAGAAAATGTGGGACATATATTCATGTGAATACTACTTAGTCATTAAAAATAAATCTGTTCCTTTCAGGACAAAACGGATAGAGTAAGAGGTGATTATGCTAGGTTAATAACTAAGAAAAAGAAAAGCAACTACTTGTTGGCTTTACTCTCATGTAGAGTAAAAATCACTGAAACAAATGGTCTTGCCAAAAATAACAGTAGTAACCACGTCAACTCAAGAAGAATCAGTGAATTATTACTGGAAGAAATGAGGAGAAGAAAGGGAATAGATGAAGGGATCTCTTTGGTGTATTTACACTAGAACCTCCTTTGGTAGTGGTTGTGGTGAATCATACACATATAAATCAGTGTAGAACTATTTTATGATAAAAATATTGATATAAATGATGGAATGAATAAAATATAAAAATCTTCTGTTTCTTATTGAGATAATGTTTCAAATGTACTGGATAAAAATAAAATGTAGTGCTAAAATAAAAATAAGAAATGAGGCTTTACTACAAATTATGATATTGTGAAATCATTTTAACTATTTTAATTCCATTATGAAGGTGGAAAATTGATACTCTAAACAATAAAACCCATAAACAAAAGATACACAACAAATGAATGCACTAAAAATCAGGATTCTTCATAAGAATATAGGTCAGAAAGAGGAGGATGAATATGGGATGGTCTCCCTCCTGGACAGAAGTTGAGGAATAAGAACAGAAAGGGAAACACAAAGCAGAACTTGGACTGGGTTTGGTGTATTGCAGCAAAGAGAAGGACTCTGTGGGGGTGTGTGGGGCTTTCAGGTCCTGGTGCATGACAGTGGAGGAAGTCCTAGGCCAGGGTGAGAGTGTTTTTGCAGAAAACCGAGACATTTTACACATGTACCAACAACTGTATTTACTTTAAACTATTAACCCCCTCAATAAAAAAGAATATTTATGGAAATGGTGCTATATTCCCAGAACATTATATAGGATTCTGGACACATGTAAAAACAGTCAGAGTAACGAAACAAATCTCTCCTAAAATCACCTTCCGATTTGATCCAAAAGTTTGAACTGGACAAAAAATTTTAGCACAACAAATCCAGAACAGTATAAAATTTGTACATTAGAAAGCTTAGTCTGGGGGCGAGGCAGTGGTGTACCTGGTTAAGCGCACACATTACAGTGTGAAAGGACCCAGAATCAAGTCTCTGGTCTCCATCTTCATGGGGGAAGTCAGAAGTGGTGAAGCAGGGTTGCAGGGGTGTCTCTGTCTCTTTCCCTCTCTACCTCCTCTTCCCTTCTCAATTTCTCTCTATCTCTACCCAATAAAGAAGTAATATAGTTTTAAAAGAAGAAAGCTTGAGGGAAGGTTTATTCAACTTGTACTTTTTATAGTACTTTAAACAAAGCAATTAAGATGAGAAAGAACCTAAATTGGGGTGTGCTTGGCAGACAGACACCTATGACTGGGAGATGAGAAACTGTACCCACATGTCTATCCCCAACCATACTATAAACCCTTAACCTCTCAAATAAAACTATTTAAAAAACACTCTGTTGCTAATGATGGATCACATTTATAAAACAGAAAATCAGGAGGGAGTTTTGTCTACCAGGTAATTCTGAGATCTGAATTCTAAATCCTTACAAAAATTTCTAAAAACAGAAAGTTTCAGAGATCTTGTCTGATGCCCTAGTATATATGTAACATTACAGGAAAAGGCATACATAATAAATAAAAGTATCTACAAAATGAGACACTGATAGGCTGAAACAACATGTATAATGTGAACAGTTTGTGAGAGCAGATTAAAATCAATGAGTAGGTTAAAAATGACGTAAGTATAAATAATAATACAGTAAAACTATAAAGCTGTAGCTCCTAGTTATACTATGACTTTTCAAAATTTTAATGTAACAATGATTCACTGGGAGATGTTATTTAAATTTCAATTTAGATGGGAAAATATCTAAAGGGAAGATTCATCTTTATAGTTTGGTTATCCTCCAGGTAGAAAAGCACATTTTTCAAGAATACAGTGAAGTTACTCACTTAAAAGTATAAACTGAAGCAAGCTTCTACAAGGGTGAAAAGCAGAAATTCATACCTGCATGTGCACACTACACTTAATAAGATAATAACTCTTTCCATTTCTCTTTCCTGATTTCCAACAACAAAACAATCTTTATAGCTCTAGAGATGTAAGGTATGGTTTCAGTTTAATTTGAATGGCCTAAAAGCCTAATTGGTGAACAGAATGTGCCTGTTACTGAATTGTAGTATGCTGACAAGAGTTAAGGGTAACTACACAAAGCTAAGAAATACAGAATTACATCTCCAACCCCCAGCATAGACTGTCAATTTTCAAAAGCACCCTAGCAGAATACTTGCTGGATCTTTTCCATGAATTTTATCTGTACTTCCAAACTCTGTTTAAAAAAAAGAAGAAGAGGAGAAGGCAGAAGGAAGGAAGGAAGGAAGGAACGGAGGGAGGGAGGGAGGGAGGGAGGAAGGAAGGAAGGAAGGAAGGAAGGATAGATGGATAGAAGGAAGAATGACTTGCCTTGATAACAAATCCTTGTGTCTAGGCAGGCAGAAATTTCATTTGGGCCCTCTTATCTGCTGGTGAAAATACCAGAAATTGAAAGAGTGGGAGGAAGCCATTTCTGCCTGTGTTAATTGGCAGAAGCAAATTTTATGGTAATTTGCTACTGTGGTTTATTATATTAGTTTTGATTATGTTTATGTCCATATTTACATCCTTACCAGCAATTATTCTGAGTAGGAAGTGACTTGTGGATGTATGACAAGGACAAACACGATGCAAAGCAAAGTGTACTGAGAGAGGAACATACCACCAACAGCAGACAAGGGGTAGACATCCCCCAAAGAAACCAGCTCAAGACAACATGAGTTGTTTTGGGTACCTGGAAAATATGCCCCAGCAGCATGTTTCAGGAGCGGTGAAGCAGGTGTGCAGGCCTCTGTCTTCCTCTCTCCCTCTCCATCTCCCTGCCCCCTCTCAATTTCTCTCTGTCCTATCTAATAAAATAAATGAATTAGAAAGAAAAAAAGAAAAAAAAGTCATTGGAAGCAATGGATTCATAGTACCGGCACTGAGCCCCAGCAATAACCCTGGTGGCAAAAAAAAAAACAAAAACCAGAAGACAACAGCTGCATGCAATTGCCATAAAGTAGAATGACTTCTGTGTTAAAAAGTAGGATAACTTTCTAAGCAAAAGAATCTGCAAGTTGTGAGACAAATAAACTTCATAAAAGAGTCTACCTTTAGCAACTGTAAGGCACAAATTTTAATATATGAGGACACAGTTACAAATTCAGCTTCTCAGTTGCACCTAGTGAGGTAAACACTTCCATTAACATCTCTGAAAGGGAAAGTTCAGTACAGGATCTTGATATGTTGACAGACAACTCTACTTTCACACTCTGGAGAAAGCAAGTAGTTAAGAAGTTACGCTATTTGTGAGAGAGGAAGAGGGCTTACATGCTCTCTTCTGTGATATCTGTACCTATGAATGAATTTCACATTACTGATAAGAGTTCACATTCACCTTTTGTGGCATACTAGAGAGTAGAAAGTGTTCAGGTAGTAACCTAACTGGTTCCATATGGTATCCACGTAACTGATATTCATCCAAAATAGACAGACTACAGTTTACAATATCTGTACAACAGCAACATAACAAATACCAGGGAAGGTGCTGATTTGTGTCACTAAATATACTCTCTCGGGACCAGCAACTGTAGTTAAATTGTCCAGTGATTAAGATTAAGTGGGCACAAGACTTTCATGCACAAAGTTCTAGATTATATCCTGGTTATCAGTGCTCTGGTTAAAGAAAAAAGTCTACTTAGACTAGATTATAACCCCTAAGGCTGATATAAGTGGCATGAAACAAAGTAAATCAGCAGAACAGAATTGCAGCTGGGAGAGAATAAACTGATGAGCAGAACAGTCTACCTGTTTGATTACTTAGTTTCTAAATGTAGTACATTTTCCCACATACTTGAACCACACAATAACAAAAACAATCCTATAATCCACCTTTCACATTTGCAACAGCCTCATTACATGAACAGAAGAGGGAGCTTGCCAAGGACCATTGATTGTATCCATTGGTGTGAATATGCCAAGTATTTCTCAAATTCTGTCACTGTCTCACCTAATATTATATCCTGAGAACAATTTCTTACAGAACAACTATAAAGTCTATGTAATAATTTTTAAATAATAAAATGGTGACTGGGACTTGTTAGTATATGCAAATAAACACATACATGTAAAAATCTAATGTGCAGTTACTACCACAGTCCTCACTTATCTCAGTAATCAAAGGGCCATAATTTATACTTAGAGCTTTCTTCAACTATTCAGCTATTTATTCTGTTTTTACTCTGATTTTAGGCTTTTTTTTTTTTAAGTCCACAAACGCTGATTATGGCAAGAAGGTCAAATGTATATCCAGAATATTTATCAGTCCCAGTAAGGGTAAATCGCTGGCCTCTTAATGATGGAAGAAGTCAAATCCAACTAGCTTGCTACATAGTATATGGCGAGAGTCTCTAGGAACTCAAGACAGTAGTGTTAGGTCAACTAAGAAGAGAAATTTTTCTGTTGCTTACCCCACAGATACATATTGCAACCATGGCCTCTGCTCATGCTCGTGACCCACTAAACAAGTACTAGAGGGACTGTGGAGAGAGACTGAAAGATATTCACTGAGTGTGTCAGTTTTTCCACTTGGTTATTAAAGCCAATAGCTCATGGTAGCAATTCATATGAATTTCTTTAGCGTTTCCCTTTTTGAAAGGTCAATCCTCCTCAGACCTCTTCCTCAACATTTATAATCACCAATCTTCTAATCCTGTCATTTCCAAGTCACTGACCACATAGTGATCCATGGATCATTTTAGTGCTACAGTTGTTTGGGGCAGTAACTGTGTATCCTATGGACTCATCAGAAAAGCAGGCTCGAAGCTTTTCTTCTTCTACCAGCCAGAAAAAGTAAAACCCACAAGAAGACAAAAACATGAGTTGAAGGAGAGGAGACAATATGGCAGGACGTGGTATCAAAGCAGTCTGAATACATGCTCACAGAACTTAAGAATTTTCAAATTTACCCAAGTTCTGTGTCTTACATACTATTCCCATTTAACAACAGGTCGCTGTTGCACATGACGAACCATGTGGCAATGATATAGTCAGTTAATTATGGGACACCAAATCCACAGGGTAAACTGAAAGCCTGTGAACATGCCATAAGCATGTAGCAAGTCAAATCCATTCACCAAAAATTGAGTAGTCATCACAAAAAGACATACTTTTACTTCAAGAACACTGATCTGCAACACAATTTTGCCACTGATGCAAAGCCAAAGTACCATACAGCATCTTATTTGCTACAGAAAATTAGAAAATCATTAACTCTGTCAGATCATAAAATCAGAGTGGTACTATTTCCTGCACAGTGTCCTTGATTAGCTGCGTACCTTTTTCTTTCTTTGATGATCATTCAAAGCTATCAGTTATATAATTATCCTCTAGATCAGTTGAAGAAGCATATATTTGAATGCAGAATATGCTACCTTCAAAATCCAAAAAAACCTCCTGAGGACATTGACTATTGAATGTGTGGAAGTGTTAATGAAGTGGCCCTGAATTAACCAGGCCAATAGCTACTTAACAAATACCAGGGAATGTGCTGATTTGTGTCACTAAATATACTCTTTCAGGGCCAGCAACTATATTTAAATTGCCCAGTGATTTAAGTGTATAACAGTAAGCTTGGGCCAAATGAGTGGAGAAGATGTGACAGAGATCAGAAATCTTATTTCAAATCTTTGATAGTGGCATTAATCTCAAAAACCACTTCAGTGACACAGGGAGCAGTTCCAAATCCTTCTGTATAGTTCTACTATCAAATGGCCCATGATACATGGCATAAGAGAAGAAAAACAGCAATCTTGTCAGTAATCCAGTATGCATTAATCTTCTTACTACTGTTTCTCTCAATACCTTGTGAAGGAAGTATCTACAAGATCTTGCTAAGGAATATAATGGAAGGAGAGGCAAGCAGGTTGCATCCAATAAATCCTGTCAAACTTTTTTTTTTTTGAAGTAGAAAAAAAAACACCAAAAAGTAGTAATTTTTCTGCCCACTTTTTCTGCTTTCAGGTCCCAGGTTTAAAGGACAGGGACAGGGATGTAGGAGAGTAAAACTATTGCTTGTTTGTTCAATTACTATCAGTTTCTATTCACCTCTCCACAAGATTATACATAATTCACTTGATAAATAATCATTCTCTTTTTCTCAACTCTATTACTTTCTACAAAAATCAGAAATTTTTTGTAAAGAGGTAGATAATAAATATTTTTATTTTCAGTTTCTACCATTTCTACCACAGCTACTCAGTTCTATTTCTGTAGTGCAGAATACAATCATCGACAATATATAAGTGAATGAATGTAAAAAATGTTCCAATCAAATTTTTGTGACCAAACAAGTAGTGAATGTAATTTGGCCCAAGGAATGCAGTTTGTCAGTCCCTGTCTAGAAACTATAAAATAGATTTTAACCTCAACATTTATTTCCCTGTCATTATTCTTCCCTCACCTAAAGCCACATTCCCCAATGTAAAAGAATGGAGTAAATTCTTAACAAGTATATAAAGTCAATTTTTAAAGATTGTACATAAATGCAGTGTCTGCTGAAAGAGTAGACTATGTACCAGATTTGCAGAATGCAATGTCTTTCTACTTATGCAGTCACTATGTGAAATTCTCACATTATCTGCTCCTCACGGTTAAGGTATGACAAGACCCGTTCAGTAGGTTTCAGCTGGAAATAAACTAGTGTCAGCCAAACTTTAATTTTTCTTTCAACAACTGATCTTAAACAGGACAGTTTTCTTCAGGATCTTATACAATTACCACACAGTGAAGCCTGTAAGACATATGCTGAATGTCAAGCTCCTTATAGGGGAGTGAAGGGTACCAAATTCTGTGAAATTTCTACTTAATTCTTTAGACAAAGAAGGTGGATTTTAAACAGAATTCTAATAAGAATTGCAATTTAAAATAATTATCCTTGAAGGTGTGCTGGATATGGATTTTTTTGGGGGGGGCCTTATAGAAGACTGGAGGTAATTAGGAAACTATTAAGAGTGATCCAGGTGAGAGAAGAGAAGAAAGGGTGTGGATGCTTAGCAAACTGAACTTGAATGAATGAATATGGAAGAGTTGGGAAGATTATTAAATTGCAAAATATGTTAAGTGTGGGCTCTTAGTTTGCTGACAATAACCAGAAAATAAAATGCTATCTCTTCTGGATTATCTGCAGAACAAGAGCTAAAATATTTGGGCAAGAAGCAAAAATAAAAAAAATTTAAATACACTAAAGTATTTCTCCCACCACAAAAGGTGGGAGAAATAAGGAGCCAAGGTAAGAACAGATATAAGGATTATCTAGTTCAAAAAAAAAAAAAATGAATCATGTCTGAAAAACAAATGTCATGATCAAACACCCAAATGAAGCAAATAAACTATAATTTTAATTAAAATGTCTCTTTGCATATGGTCCTGCCAAAGGAGCCCGCATTATCATCAGGCTTTTCCTACTCAGTGTTCTTTACCCTTTCACTCTGAATTACTAAACTTTCAAGAGCTTGTACTACTCCACTCTCCAGCAATAAGACAAGTCAGGTGTGAGGAAAACTAGCATATCCCACAGACAGGCAAGGGTACAAATGAGATAATTAGCTGTAAGCTTATTCCCAATCACATCAATTTAATATAAAAAGACTGAACAACATGCAACTCTAGTTAAATAATGATATAGAATTATATTATGGAATACTATTCCAAGTGTAAATGTCAACAAACTATGTAAGATGATAGGAAGCTATACACATTCTATTGTTAAAGGAAAATAAAATATTGCATCTCAAAAGAAAGAAAGATACACATGTTTGTTGTTGGGAGCTGGGGCCTTTTGCATGTGCATTTTCAACATTATTGACTGATTTTCCAGAGAGAGGAGCTAGGGATGGGGTGGGGAGGAGAGGGAGAGAGAGAGAAAGGAAGAGAGAGAGAGAGAGATCAGCTCGTACTCCAATGCTCTAATACCTCCCATCTATTGCCAGGGCTAGAACCTGAGCCTATACATGGCAAGGCAAGGCAAGGCAAGGCAAGGCAAGGCAAGGCAAGGCAAGGCAAGGCAAGGCAAGGCAAGGCAAGGCATATGCTCTACTTAATAAGCTACCTTTCAGACCTCATAGTGTTTTTATATTAAAAAAATAATAGTAACATTGGCTATTGCCAGGGATGAATTGGATGTCAGATTTAACATATATCCCCCTCCTGATTTGTAAATAATTTAGATCATGTATTCACACTATCTACTGACATATATAACAATAGAAATGATAAAAAATAAAAATGTAAAAGTAGAATGAAGATTCTTATGACAGGCCATAATCTCAAAGTCAATTCATTACTTCTCAGGAAGTAACCAAGGGATACATTCCATCTAAATGAGGGAGTAAAAGAACAACAAAAATCACTGGACCTAAGAAATATCAGTTAATGTCTATGCCCACCCCACCCCCAAATAAAATAATAAACAACTATGGAACAAACCTAGATAGCAATAATCCAAATTGGAACAAAAGATGAGATAGCTTAGCTCCAGGAACATGCAGATAAAACTGTTAAGGTTTAATTATATGGAAAATGCATAATGAAAAGATGCTAAATAAAATATATAGAAATGATATTGATAAACAGAAAAACTAAGTATTTTTATTTCTTAAATGAGGCAGTCATTAACTGTAGGATTAAAAAATACCTAAGGGGCTGGGGATAGTGCACCCCCTGGAACACACACCTCACACTGTACAAGGACCATGGTTCCAGTTTCTGGTCCACACCTGCAGAAAGGAAGCCTCACCGGCACTAAAACAAAACTACAAGTTTCCCTCTCCAACTTCCCTTTCCCTCTACCTCCATTTCTTTCTGTCTCTATTAAAAAGAAAATAGGCAATAAATAAGCACATATAAATCCAAACAATAACCCTGGTGGCAAAAAAAAAAAGTAAGCAAACAAAAGAAAAATAAACACAACCCTGTAGCTAAGATACCATACTCCTAATATGCTTGTTTGGCACACTAGTCAACAATATTTACATAAACACAACAAATGCTTAAGTACAAATAGTAGAATGAGAATTAAGAGGCTGACGAGGATCTAAAGTTGTCTCTGAAAGAGTTAAATATTTACTTGCCATAATGGAGGTAAGTGGATAATGTCAAATATTGGTACTTTAGGAAATAGCCGTGTCAGCACATTATCTCAAAAGGTAAACACTGGAAGAAACAATAAAACAGATGAAAGTTGTTGGGCTTTTTTTAAGTTGTAGGACTGTAGGGAGATGAAGGTTGACTGGACTTTGAACTTTTGTTGATGTTATTGAAAGCCTTTTTCTAATTCTATTTAATTTTCTTTACATATAAGTAGGATACATTACAGGATTTAAAATCATTCTACTTGGATTTGAATCTTGGCTCTGAAATTTCACTAACTATTCACTCAATTTTCTTATCACTAGAATAGGAAATAGTCTATGCTTCATGGAGTTGTTTTAAATATTAATTTATGTAAACTGCTTAAAATATGCCTGACACATAAGTGTTTAAAAGTAATACAGTAAATAAAGGCTAATGATGACAGTAAATATGAATTACTATTGACTAATAAAAATATAAAAGTATTAGTTACTAAAAGCTAAGCTAATGTGAAAAATATGAGTAACCTCTTAAAGCCTGTTCCCTTTGAAAGGAAACTTTTTCCTTTTTAAGTTAATGAATGCTCCCAGGTGCACAGTAAGGTTCTACTTCCTTTGGTTATATTCATCACTCCTAAATGGAGTTGAGGGGACAGAAGGAAGTGTGTAAATTTTCAGCTACAGTAAAGGAGAAGAAACTTAAACTGGGGGCCAGGCAGTGGCATACCTGGTTCCTGGTAAAGAACTCACATTACAGTGCACAAGGACCCAGGTTCAAACCCCTGGCCCCCTCCTGCAGGGGAAAAGCTTCACGAATGGTGAAGCAGGCCCCTTTCCCTCTCTATCTCCTCTTTCCTCTCAATTTCTATCTTTACCAATAATAAATAAATATTTTAAAAATAGCTTAAACTAGAATCGGAAGTTTGAGATCTAGCTAAATAGGTAAAAAGAGAAGAAAATCCCAGATCAGTAGGACAATAGTTGCAAAGATTTAGAGACATTGGGAGGAGAGGTAAAGAGGAAATTAATTAATTTAACTAGTATAGCCAGAGCAGTGAGCACAAATGAGAGGTAAGCACTGCACAAGAGTTGAATCTTGCTGGTTCTTCTAGTCATGTTAAGGAATCTGCTAAACATACAGCAATAAAGGGATCAAGCAAGGGGTAATAAGAACAAAAGTTTTGGAAAGAACACTGGGGGCAGTATAGGAAGCTAACTAGAAGGAACTCTCACATATAGGAAAATCATTGCAGAAGTCCACGTTAGAGAAGATGGCAGTAATAGGAATAAAGAAAGGGAGATAGATTTGAGAACTATTTAAAGTAAAACTGACAGAACTTGAAGATTTCTAGCAATCTTTTGCCTCTTCTTTTGTTAGTAGTCTAATTAAATTCTATTCTTCAAGGTGCCAGTACCAAAAGAAAAAGTTGTCAACAATAAACATAAATATTTCTGTACGTATGTAAATGAGAGAGACAGACAGACAGACAACAGCACTGCTCAAGTCTGGCATATGGTAGTACTAAGAACTGAACCAGGGATTTCTGGGGCCTCAGGCATGCAAGCACAATGCATTGCCACTCAGTTATCTCTCTAGTCTGCTGTAGAACTGAAAACAAGCAGCAAGACAGTTAACTATTAACCTCTTATTGGTAAAACCCATATCGTGGAACAAAAGGTATAAAAATAACATGGAATTCAAATAAAGAAATGAGATAAAAATAAAAGCAATGTGGGAGTTGGGCAGTAGTGCATCGGGTTAAGTGCACATGGTGCAAAGCACAAGGACTGGCATAAGGATCCCAGTTCGAGCCCCTGGCTGCCCACCTGCACAGGCATGAAGTAGGTTTGTCCTATCCAACAACGACGACAACAGCAACAACAATAATAACTACAACAATAAAAAAATAATAACAAGGGCAACAAAACAGAATAAATATTAAAACAAAAATAAAAGGAATGTAAAATAGTGTGATTACTTTGTAATAAGTTGCCTACTTCCCAGTTTCTATAGTTGCTGTACCCCAAAGCAAAAAAAAAAAAACCCACATAGAGCCTTTTCCCTTTCTCTGACATTTTTACTCCACAATGGGCTCAAAGGTAAGAGGAAGTTTATTTTATGTGCTTGGCAAATAAACAGGTAAAGCATATAAAGAAATACACACAGAGTATGTTCAAGTATCTGTGCAGTGGCAGGGGAGTTAGTTTCTTGAATAAGACAAATTTAAGAAATTCTTAAGATCCAGTGAGAATTACAGAGATAAGATAAAAGGGAAAGTACTCACATAAATGGCAAATAATCCAGAATGGCATTTTTTCAGTATAAATTTCTGTTTTACAGAGCATAAATTCCTATTTGTATAAAGGGAAAATCTGTTTTAAAGATTGGAACTAAGTTTTATCAAGGAAACTATGGAAAGTTATTTAAAGCATAGGAGAGAGAAGTTCAGGTCTACATTTTTTTAAATTTATTTTATTCATTTTTTCCCTTTTGTTGCCCTTGTTGTTTTATTGTTGTAGTTATTATTGTTGTTGTTGTTGTTGGATAGGAGAGAAATGGAGAGAGGAGGGGAAGACAGAGAGGAGGAGAGAAAGATAGACACCTGCAGACCTGCTTCACCGCCTGTGAAGCGACTCCCCTGCAGGTGGGGAGCCGGGGTTCGAACCGGGATCCTTATGCCGGCCTTCATGCTTTGCGCCACCTGCCCTTAGCCCGCTGTACTAAGGCCCGACTCCCTCAGGTCTACATTTTAAAAGAGATAATCATCTTGGATTCTGTTGAGGGTGGATGTGGACTGAAACCCTTGAGGCATAAGGTGCCTGTGGAAAGCCAGACAAGAGTTGATGAGACCTGAACTAGGGCAACAAAAGTGAAAGAGGAAAGAGGAATGGGTTGGGGGGGGGGGGGATTCAATGATCTGATAATCATATAAGTTAAGAAAGGTATAAAAAATAGTGATCTCTTTTAATAGGCCATTCTCCAAAATCCCCGGAGCCAGGTCTCCTTCAAAACTCAAAATATTTAGGATATTGGAAAGGTGGCATGGTTAACCCAGTCAATGTAATAGCATATTTTCAGCAGGACAGTACCATGTAATCAAACACAGTATTATTTCAGCGAAACACTTACTACCAGGTAGAATAAACAATAAATAACTCCTGCTATAATGTTAAGAACCATTTGTAATACAATGATGTACAATGAGGTTTAATCCAGCTTTCAATGTTTGATTCAGTCTAGCACCCAATCCTAAAGTCTCAAGGCCTCCAAATAATATGGAATATGATTTTATATGTAATTTTATACATTATAAATTATGGCTTGATTTTTTTTTTGCAAGCATATGCCTACATACACACATACACATTTCATGCATTTGAGTGTGTGACAGAGACACATACCAGCATGTTTTAGAAAATATAAACTCAGGGCTGGAAAGATAAGACTCAGGCTTGAACCCTGGTACTACATGAGAAGCACTGGTGCTGTAGCATCTCTCCCGCTGACTTCCCATCTAAATAAAAAAGGTGTCTCAGAGCAGTGAGATGACACAGGTGTGAGGTCCCACTTATACGCACACAGACACACATGCACCACTATTTTCACTGGAGGTTTCAATTTGCATATGATCATAAAATCAATTCATTGTATTGAGGCCACTATTTTCAAAAGTACAGTAAGGATTTCCATGTTATAAAGCCAAGTATTATTTTGTGAGCTTTGATTCATTTATATGTATACACACTATAATGTAAGTTATTAAGGCATAGTACATAATGCATTTTTAACTGAGGACTTACATAAAAAAAAAAAAAAAAAGTTAAGAAGCACTATTGCTGAAGAAGCATGTCTGCCAACCAAAAATCTAGAGCATTGCAAATGGAGAGATGACCTTGGGTTGCTGCCTCATAAAACATATTTTTAAGCCAATACAATAAAAGATCAGAAGGCTAAGTTATATTGTCCATGTTGACTCAAAAAAAAAAAATCAACAGTAGCTCTCAAATACCAAGAAAGGATTTAAAAGTCTCAATTCACATGTCATTCCCATACACATGTGATCCACAATAAAAAGAAAAGGATGGTGGCCTTGCTTCAACTCTCTGAATTCAGATGGCATCTGGGCAAGTAAAAATTAGGATAAGTCAGACCTAGATAGAAAGCAATGGATTAGCTGCAATTGCAAAAGCTTTGTAAACTATATAAATGACAAACTGATAATACAGTAAGTGAGAATATGCGTGATGAGAATAAAGATAACATGAGACTTGAGTCAAGCGATTGGAATAATAATGCCAAGTCAAAACCACTAACTTCCTAAGTGAGGTTAGAAAAGGTCTCCTAATTGAGGGTTATCAAAAAGCTGGCTGTCCAATGTGAAAAAGTGATCCTAACAATGATGGGAGCCTAGAAGACCTTTGATTTGGTTCAAGGCCTCATTATCTTAATCTGGTGATTAAGATACTACTGTTTTTCTCACTTCACAGGTAGTTTAACCCAGGCTCACTGTCACTCTAGCTAAAACAAACAGATTATATTTCTTCCTAGAGTTAAGTGTAAAGATAGTCTAATAATATTTGAACCAATGGTCAATGAAGATTAAATACTGTAAATTTAGGTAGCAACACCTAAACCAAATTTTTAAACAGTATTTAGCACATTTGTTGTGTATGGAGACAAGATTAAGAGGGCAGGCAAGGCTCTTTGGAGAGCAGCAGAACACACTTGTGGAAAACATAATAATTATGTCCTGTTATTCTGTGGTTGACTTTTTTTTTTTAAAGCTCTTAAAGACTGTATGTGTTGCCTAAAGTATTTTATGTTTGTTGTGTGAGTTCAAATGTATTTTTGAAAATCAACGAAGATAGAATTCAACAAATGTGGCAGTGGATTAGCCACTTACTAGAAATGTCTATATAAAATGCTGGTTAAAGCACGACAAAAGAAGCTCGTTGGTAGGCTCTAGATGTCAAAAGTTAAATTTAAAGAAACCTAATTTTGGAATGTTTCTTTAACCTCATGTATGTAGCCACAAACTCAAAGAAGTTAAGCAGTAGACTTTTTTTTTTTCCCAGAGCCAGAAATCCTGAAACTGAGTGCAGTTAACTTTGTGCTTTTTAACAACAGAACTTGAATTCAAAAGTCTTCATTATGCAGTGCAACTTCGAAAGCAAGTGATGATAGCTTTACAACATTTTCATAAGTATCGACATACTTAGAAGTGCAATTTCTTAAAGTTCAGAAAAACTGATAACTTGATTAGTTTCTAAAATCAGAAATAGCTATTTGCTGAGTTGGATGAGATGCGTTGAGAGAGCAGGAAGTGGCTGTGATGAGTTTTTGAAAGAAGGAAAGAAAAGTCTTGAAGCTCAAACCAGTTTCACACAATTCTAAGGCTTCTGAAAAGCCTAATTAGGCAAGGAGAGGAATTTGGGGCTGGGCACACCCAGGTTCGGACGTGGCAAGATCCTAAAACAAAGTTTTTTTTTTTTTTTTTTTTTTTTTTTAGCCTTTGAATCATTTGCCGCCCGGGAAACCATAGCAGCGATAGGCAGGTCGTTAAGTCAACAGGTCCTTTACCGAGGTGGCGTGCGGTAGATGAGTGGCAGTTGGATCTCCTCCTGCTACGAAGAAAATAACCCTTCGTGATCAAACCGGAATGTGGACGCAGCCCTAGTTTGGGGAAAAGTGTAGAGACCCGGAAAATTGTAGAAACCAAAGTGAGGGATGTCCGCTTCCCGACCAGTGGTTTCTAAACCACAGGGAAACCATTTAAATGGCCCGGGCGGCGACGGTTTCCAGCCCAGGACTGTCCGGGGTTCGGATGGGAAAGTTGCCTGGAGAAGTCATGCCCTCCGCTGTCTCAGGCTGGACCCCTCGGGCACAGTTAGAGGATGAGCAACCTGTTAGCCAGAATGGAAACGCCGCAGCCTCGCGCCGGGCTCGAGCCGCCCCCTCCCCGCCCCCCACCACCACTGGGTCCCTCCAGGGGACAAACGCCGGGAACCAGGACTTGGGTCCTGCTGGCTCTTCCGCAGTCTCCCGACACAACCTGGCAGAGGGCACCACTGGCTGCGGGGAGGGGGGGGCGACTCCCCACTTCTCTCCCCCAAGCCCTCCACGTCCCCAGCCTCGGGCGCCCCTTTCGGCCTCTCCAGGGGGGCAACTGAAACTCTGCTCTCGAGACCTTTTTCAAACCCCCCCAGGCCCCCGGACAGTACCCCCTTAACTCACCAAGTGAACCTCCGCGCCGTCCTACCACCCATTCAGACGGCACCCCGGAGCCCCATCTCTCTCTCTTTCTCTCTCTCCCTCTTGACCGCGAGCCGAGCCCCGCCCGCCGGCTTACCTGGCTGGTGGGCAGGGCAGGGGAGCGGAGGCCCGCGCGGGCGCTGGACGTGGGCCGGGCGCCAGGTACAGGTGACCGCGGCGGCGGCGGCGGCGGCGGCTCGGGTTGCTGTCGCTACAGTTGCGGCTCAGTCCAGCTCCTCCTCCACCGCCGCCTCCCGCCTTCCCGCTGGGCCTCCTACGTTGCCAGGAAAGGCCAAACCCGCGCTATGCTTCCTCTTGAAGTCTCCCAGGTGCGCTCCAGCCTGAGACGTCGGGAGGGGCGAGGCCCCCTTCCCGCGCCTGCGCGCCAGCCTCCAGCCCCGCCCGAGCCCTACCTGAGCGCTCCAGGTGAGAACACAGGACCGCACTCCGGGCGGGGCGCCGTCCGGGAGGAGCTCCACCTCGGTCTCTCGGTCTCTCTCTCCGCCTACAAATCAGGGGTCCTGCTCTAACCTAGAGGCAGTAGTCTCTTTACAACCAGAAACACAGTCTGGGATCCTTGTGTGAACGAGAAAGTCTGAATTTCCCACACACACTTCTTCCCTTCCTCTTCGGTTAGCGAAAAAGGACTGCCGGGAGACTGGGGGACCCAAAGCCTCCGCGTCTCAGAAAGGCAGCAACTGTTAAATCGACTGGTTTTCTCGAGCAGAGTTCAGCAGCTTCTGTCACTAGTTAGGTTCGTGAGCTATTGGGTGAGCTTCCTTCCCTTGTTGCCTTGATTTCATCACTTGACTCACTTAAACTCGGCTAGTGGTTTCCGTTTCTGTAAGCGCGCCTTGTGGTAGGGGTGCTTAAGTCCAAAGGAGGAGCCTCCTTATTCTAGAGAAGAGCCTCACTGGTATTTGGTAGAGCCACGCGAATTTGGGGCATGCCACCCACTTCTGTGTTGTTATTGAAAGGCAATCCAGTTCCCAGAGGAGAGGGAACCGTCACGGAGACAACTCTGCTGTCCTTGTTTAGACAGTGTGGTTTCCTGGAGTGGGTTTGCTTATAAACACACCTATTCGGGATGTGAGAATGCAGACTCTAAAGAGACAATGGGTCAGAACATGTTTTAACTAATTTTTAAAAGAATATATATATATATATATATATATATTACTTTCCCCCCTTTTTATGAAATCTACAACTTTCTGTTTCAGCCTTCCACCGTTATTACATTGACACACCCAAAACCAGGGCTAACAGTCACCTTTTGACCTCCTATAAACTCATTCATTTATTTGACTCATCAATGTATGTAAGAACATTAATATCAACAATAGCTCAACATGAGGTAGGTGTGCACTTAATTACACAAACACAATTTTCCTGTGAAATTTGACTTTGGCCTTCCTCTTGCATTTTGGTTCTTACCTATTGAGATTTTAGTGTTATGTGTAATCTAAAAAAACAAGGTTGAGACATTGGTTAGTATGATATCAACTTGCATAGCTTTAGAACCAACCACCTAGCATTGAGTTTAGCATCCATTACCTTATTTCACACCTATGGACACCTGTGTTTTTTGTACTATGACTAGTTTCAAGGTTCAAGAAACTGATATTCATTGATGATATTTTAGTACCAGCACCTACTATTACTAAATTTTGTTTCTCTCTCCTTCTCTCTTTCTCTTCCTACCCCTAGCACACTGCCAGAAGATTAAGAACTACTCAAAGATATTACCTTACTCATTTGCTATTTAAACTCAGAATTCTAAAAAAAAAAAAAAAAAAAAAAGCTGCCCCACTGACCCACCCTGCCTTTTCTTTAGATTACACAATTACATAACTTTTCATGTAGTTGTGTAATATAAATTAGTATTGTCCTTGGAAAATTTTGGAGAAATATTAAATGTATTTTCACCTCCTAAATGTATTTTGGAGAATTCTTAAATGTATTTTCACTTCATCTCTTGCATTATACCACTTAATGCAGAATGAGGCAGGAACCAATTAGTATCAAGTATTGATAACCCACCAGGCAAAGAGCAACAATTTTCTGTTCAGTTTTCACTGAACAGAACAGAGAAGGTGGATATAAAATGGAATCCTAAATTCAAGGACTGAAATACATTGACAGCTAGACTAGTAATGTCAAATAACAACTAAGAAGAAAAAGCTAGGTCAGGTCTAAACAAAGAGAGAGTAAGCAAATTGGACTAAAATGCTACATGAGAAGTTTTAAAAAATGAACTATTAAAAACTGACTATAAGTCTGATGATAGTGGAAATAGCTTAAACAAGGAAAGTCATATATTTGAGTCCAACTTATCTACCAGCATTGCTTATTTTATTCCATTTCAATCTGAAAACAAGTCATAAAATTGCTAATTACTGGTTTAACATTGATTTACAAAATTATAAGATAATAGGTGTATAGTTCCATACCATTCTCACACCAGATTTTTGGTCCCCATATCCTCCACTGGAAGCTACAATAATTCTCCAAAGGTGCAGATATGGGTTGACTTTATATCTATCTGCTATATTTTTATATTACATTTTTTCCTCTAGTCTCGCCTTCACTTCCTTTCTAATGAACTTTTTTTACTTAACAATAAAATTAAAATGCAGCAGACCTGGAAAAATTAAAATATTATCCTGAAATGTTTAAGTCCCTCAAAATGATAATCTAAAAGAGTTTTTGAAAGAACTATCTTATTCAAACTGTGAAACAAAGAGCTTGTTTTACAGTGTGTATATGACCATTTATAATAAAATAAAACCTAGGATCCAAAAATGTAGACCTGCTTTTCAGAAACAAACTATTTTTAATAGTACACATTTGTCATATAACAGCAGTTAAAATAGAAAGTTGAGCAGATTTTATAAGAGAAACAAACAATTCTATACACACACACACACACACACACACACACATGGAGAGAGGACGAGCCATAAAATGCTCATTTCTATAAATGTGGATTTAAAACAAGACTAACTTTTAAATCATATCATTTGCTCTTTTGTCTTTCATTTTTATTGAAGGGGTTAATGGTTTACAATATAGTTGTTGACAGTGTACTCTTTCAACTCTTAATGGCAAGACCGGTATCTGGCATTTGGTAGGTTCAGTAAACATTTCCTAACTGAATAATTTTTTTTTATATATAACACAAGAAAAAACAATATGTAGACTATGTTGATCAGAATACTAGTCCAAAGTCTGATTTAGCTAAACAGTATGTAGAAATCATCTGAGGCAAGAATAATGATGTAAGAAGCTGAGGGACAAACTTCTAGTAACGATAACTATAAATTATCATAGAACTCTATGCAAAGAAACTAATGCTCTCATAAATTGCTTTACTGCTGGGCTTAAATTTTAGTTTATTGTTTCTTACTCAGAGCTTAGCAACATCAGTTTGAAACATACTGACCAATTTCACTTTTAAAAAATGATTCTGCCTCATCTGGGAACTAGTCTGCAGTCAGAATCTCAAAGTTAAATGATATTTTGGCTCAGTGACTAAACAGATTGAAATAATTTATACTAACAGAATTGAAAGGTTATTGATTCAGAAGGAGAATAGTGCTGGTTTCATAGTGAAGAGCCACAAATATGTGGGTATTTTTATAGCAATGCAACAATATTCTACATTGTACCTAAAATATTACCAGAGTTAAATAGTGAAAAGGAACATATTATATCCTGTATGAGATTTTTTGGATATTATTTTGTATGAGGATTACGTGAGGTTCCTTTTCTTTTTCTTTTTTCTAAAATGAATCATCAGAACAGGCATTTGTAACTTTCAAAGAAGTACAAATTTGTATGAGGGTATTTATTGGCTAAAATTGCAACAGAACAATGCCTTGTTCATCTTTAATGCTTGGCACACAGTAGGTGCTCAATAAATATTTAATGAAATGGATTGAATAGAGTGCAAAGTTTTAAGCATTAGCATAAGAGCATAAAGAAATGTCATGCTGACTCAGGCTAATAGTCAATCTACTGAACTCTAATCCTGGTAGTGACACCAATTTTTCTGGGAAAATATGGTGATAATCCTGTATGTTGCTGACCTCAGAGATATATTCCACCTTTCCTTGGCTCACTCTTTCCTAAACTGATTTTTTTTTTCTGTAAAACATTTTTAATGGTAGAGAAATTCATGCTTACTGTATAAAAATAAGGAAATCCAGAGAAACTGAATCAGTTTCGAAGTATCAAAAATTACCTAAATGAAAATAGATCACTGATAGAAAAAAAATTATAAGCATATCTCAATGCTATCGCATTTTTAAAATGGGGGAGTAGGGTCAGAGATGTGAAGGGAATGTTTTAAAATAAAACCTACATAATTCCTATATCTTGTCTTATAGCCAGAGTCTCCATTTAATATAGCTTTCCATGTCAGTATTTTAAATCAGTATTCTTTCTTGTGATTCTGTGTGTGGGGAGTTAGTCACATATAGATTATAAGTGTTTTCATTTTTTACTACTGTAACCAAATCATCTTGTGATCACTATCTCCATCTGCTCTGACACTCATAAACATTTCTTTTTGACTTTTAGTAAACAATGTTGTATGAGTTTTCCAAGGTCCTAACAATGATGACATCACACAGGCAAATCACAGGAAATGAACAGTTTAGCATGTTCTACTTATATAAGAATGCTAATTCTATTCACTGGAACTTTATTAAAAGATTTTCATGGTAATTAAAATAGATGGAAGTAGAGTATACCACTTATTTCAGAAAAGTTGAATGTCTTCCAATTAGATCATACTCCTTTTCCTACTCTGAAAACCTTTGTTTCTTGATAATGGCCAGTTTCCCTCTTGCCACCCCTCCAAATCCTCTTCAGCGCAGCTGAAAGCCATTAGTCTCCCATAAAGTCTCTAAAGGCAAATAATCTATATAGTGACTAATAAATTACAGTTTCATAAGTCATCTTCTCCCCTCTCTTGATGTGAAAGCCTACTTATTATCAATATGATGCCATGAAGGGAGATTTCTGGAATTGACACAATCTGGGGAATGCTGCCATTTTATGCCAGGCAAGTTTGTGATAATTTGTTAAATCACACAGGATATACTGGAACTTTTAGCATAATAGGTGTTAATATTCTAGACAGAGCACTGGAATTCAAAGTTATAAATTAAGGGGCCAGGTGGTGGTGCACCTGGTTGAGCACACATGCTACAGTGTGCAAGGACCCAAGTTTGATATCCCAGCCCCCACCTGCAGGGGGAAAGCTTCACAAGTGGTGAAGCAGGGCTGCAGGTGTCTCTATGTCTCTCTCCCCCTCTGCCACTCCTTCCCTCTCCATTACTGGCTGTCACTATCTAATAAATAAAGATTAAAAAATAAAAAATATTTTAAAGGTTATAAATTAAAATGTTGCTCTCTGTAAAGTGGCTCAGGAGGCTGAGCACAGAATTTCCATGGGTGAAACTCCAGGTTTGAACATTGGCACAGCATAGGTTGAAATGGAGTAGTGCACTGGCTTCCCACTCTCCTGAAATAAATAAATACACCTTATTGTTAATGAAATGTGTTGCTTTATCTTGACTATTAGAAGCAGAATTTTGAAGAAAAACACACTTTTTTTCACTGTCTTGGTCCCTTTCTTCCCCAGCACACACACACACCATTTGCAGGCTTCATATTGACTTTTTCAGATGGAGAAAGGGGAAAAGACACTACAGCACCAAAGTTGCCTCCAGACAAAGTCTGATTTTTAACTTAGCAACAGCAGTGTCACTTGCTGCCCAAGGTAGAATTCCATCATAAAATCTTCTTTTGTTTAAAAATAATTTATTTGTTTTTTTAATCTTTATTTATTGAATAGAGACAGCCAGAAATTGAGAGGGAAGAGGGTGACAGAGAGGGAGAGAGACAGAGAGACACCTGTATCCTTGCTTCACTACTTGCAAAGCTTTCCACCTGCAGGTGGGGACCAAGGGCTCAAACCCAGGTCCTTGCGCATTGTAATTCTTGCGCTCAACCAGGTGCAACACCACCTGGTCCCCTTTCTTATTTATAATCACAGAATCAGAGTGTTCCTAGTCTCCACAACCAAGAGGATTAGCATATTCTTTTTATTATTATTTTATCATTTTATTAAGAATAATTCCAAATGGAATATGAAGAAAATGTATTCATTTGAGTTTTATGAGTTTTTCAAAAACTCGTAAAGAAGGATGTTCACCAATAAACAATAAAACATCAGAACTATCATATACTGGGCAAAGAGCCAGGCTGATACCAAAAGCAACATGCAACATAAAAAAGATAGATATAAAGACAAACAATCTGCTGAGTTTTGAATATCATCTCAATATGAACTCTTTGCAACCAGCACAGAACTCATTAGCCATCAAAACCAAACCACCATATTCTGATACCATCACCTGATCCTCCTTTCTGCAAAGCTCCAGGGATAGGAGCCCCAGACTAGACTGACATTTGGAGCTACATACATAGTGTCACTACTAAGACCAAGAATTAGCTCACCCTGGATAGCTCACACTTTACTATGAACAAGGGACCTAAGTTCCAGTCACTGGCTACTACCTGGGAGCAATATCCAAAGAGGATGCTTTGAGCTATGGAGTGATGTTGAACTATCTATCATCTATCTATCTATCTATCTATCTATCTATCTATCTATCTATCTATCTATTTATCTATCATCTACCTATCTATCTATCTATGTAACGGGGAGGGTCCTTTTAGGAGTCGTAAAGTCATGCAGAAGTGAAGCCCAAATGAAGCCTCGAAGGCAACAGTAAAATATTACTACTAGGGAAAAACAATTTATTTCTATAGGAAAAACTAGTGAATAACAGAGAAGTAGTGTGGTGTTGGAGATAGTGAACGTAGTGGTTAAAGGATTTAAAAAAAAACAAAGGGAGGACAAGCAAAAAACAGTTGGTGCATCCTCCAAATGCTTATGAAAAAAATCATTTATAAATGGATACTGCCCTCGGGGACTATGTGATGTGACAGCTGTGACTTTTCTCCCTAAGTGACTAGGGAGCAAAGAAGGTAAGCCAAGAACAACACCCAATTTCTTTTACGTTCCCTTTTTTACAACCCCCCCCCCCACTGAAACTCTATTCATACTTAAAATAAGTACCTAAATTTTATCATAAAATTTTATGATAAAAAAATTGAATGCATTAGTTTGCATTCAATGTGTATGTTAGTGAGATGGTAGCCACCAGGATCTCTACTAGCCTAAACAGAGTTTTGTGTGAATTAGAAAACATCACTACTGCAGAACAGCTCATGAGGACATGGTGTGGCATGTGCATGAGCACTTTCTTATAGCAGGAGGTCCTTGATTCCAGGACATCCAGGTGCATGAAGGGGACCCAGGCGCCATTGTAGTGTTACTTTCTCTTTGGCAAGTTGTCTTTAGGCAGGGTATAGCATATACATCTTGCGTCCAGATTGCACTCTGGGCCTCATGTGTATATGTTCAGCACACTACTCACTGCACCACCACCCAAACCTCTGAAGATTCCTTTAAATACAAGATGCTATAAAACAATGCCATATCAAAAGGCAAACATAGCAGCTCTCTACCTTCAAAGCACTCAGGATTCTAGTAATTTATGGGGATAAAAGGATTACAAAACTCTCTCAAACACACTCCCTTTGGGATATGCAGAGAGAACTTAAAGTGTAACAAGGATTCCCCACCCCTGCAATTTTTTTTTTTAATTACTGAAGGGGACTGGGTGGTGGCACACCCGGTTGAGCACACATTACTATGCGCAAGGACTTGGGTTCAAACTCCCCGTCCCCACCTGTAGGGGGAAAGCTTTGCGAATGATGAAGCAGGGCTGCAAGTGTCTTTCTGTCTTTCCCTCTCTATCTCCCTGTTCCCTCTCAATTTCTGGCTATCTCTACCCAATAAATAAATAAAGGTAATTTTAAAAAATGACTGAAGTTTTGATGTAATTGCATAATAACTGGCTATTTGATACTTTAAACATAAAATCCTCCAAAGCAATGCCTTATAATATTTAATGCATAATTTTGTTCATTTGGTTTTAAGTAGACAAAAATACCTCCAAATTGATATTTTGACTTATAAAATAAGAGTCTTCATAGCCTGAAAGGTGATTCAGTAGTCAGAACATGTGCTTTTCAAAACTAAGGCCCTGAGTTTGCTCCCAGGCACTGCAAATGCTCTGCTCTCTCATTAAACAAACACATTATCAAGAAAATAAAAAGCTATATTAAACAATATATACTTTAGTTGAAAGTAAAATATTTGTTAAAAAACACTTTGAGAACAATGAACTCTTGGCAGGAGAAAAAATACAAATTGAAAAGGTACAATAAAGTTTATTAACTAGCAATAGGTAGAATATAAATTTTGCAACTTAATTATATTAGAGTAATACAAATTATACTACACACATGGAAATGCAGTATGTGGGTTGTATTTTAGTAACAATTCCATAGGTGTGGCATTAAAAACTATTGAGTAAAAGGGTAGACTCAATCCAGACTCATACTATCTCAGTGAGAGTTTTTAGTGTGACTTTTCATGTGTAAAGAGTGTCATTGCAAGATGGAATTTGACCTGTGACATTAGAGACCATAATGAACTGGATGGACTAGTTTTGCCACACAACCACCTCCCCTTTTTTAATAACAATTACTCACTGTCATAACCTCATAGAAATCAGGAAATAATATCCGAGACCACATACAAATAGATGACTTATAAAGGACTGAAAGGTGATACTTTAAAATTTACTTTCTTACATAAAATAATGGCACTGATTGTCTAGTATCCTTCCTTGCCTTTTATTTATTTTTTTAGGTGTTCAAAAGAACATTTATTAACTACTTGCAATATAAATGGAAGAACAATATATACAATGAACAACTGTGTACCTCCCACCTACCTAAAATGAATGTCATTCTGTTATTGTTAGTGGGAATCTCTCAGGTTCTAGCCCTTTCCTATATTTAATTTTGTATTTTTCATTCTGTTGCTTCTCTTTAATTTTATCACAAGTGCCAAGTACTGATATCATTAAGCAAAAAACTGCCTCAATTTTATATGTGAGTTATTGTATTTACAACATTCTGATGACACACACAAAATTTACACATTTTTGTATAGCACTGTAATTGACTTTTTGCTGTTTTGTCTTTATCCATACAACTACTGATGAACATTGAAAACTCCCCAGGAGTGTGTGTGTGTATGTATGTGTGTGTGTGTGTGTGTGTGTGTGTGTGTGTGTGTGTGTGTGTGTGTGTGTGAAAGAGGTCATAAACAATGATCTTTAACAACATTTTCTTTTTCATTTTTTGAGGAAAAGTTACTTTTCAAGACTTTTGTCATAGTGATATAGTTTTGTATCTCCTGGAGATAGCTGTGAGCCCACTTCAAGAACCACTAAATTGTCCTCACTTTTGACCATAGGGTACTAGGTCCCCATTCCTGTCTCACTCCCTTTCCATTTCCTCCTGCCCCTTTTTGAACTCTTGAAGTTGCTAAAAACAAACAACAGTTTATCAGTGATTCATCCTATATTTTCCCTTGCCTTGTTTTATTAAGTTCTACTTATGAGTGATATTATCCAGTATTAATTCTAAGAACATTCTCATATTCACTTTCTGGGGTTTGTGAAAAAGCTTCTCCTGGATAAATTCTCTGGGTTATAGAACATTTTCCAAATAATATCAATGCCCAATTATTTTCTAAAGTGGTTATATAATACATCCTGAAGACTTTTGGTGACATGCTCTTTATTGAACTGTAAGATACTTTATACATAGCTTATCAGTCTTCTGAAAGTTGTTCTTTTTTTAAATGAAAGTTCTTCTTTTATTAAAGTATTATAATCCTTAATAAAATATTAGGACTGCTTTTTCAAAGAACCAAGAAATGTGAAGGATGTGGTTGATTGGGAATTTTATTATTTGTTGCCAGGAAACAAAATATTAAGGAAAAATGGGAAGA